>NC_058088.1:190659946-190959946 GCF_014858855.1 Bufo gargarizans
AAAGCCATTGTTGGAGGTAAGTGCATTATGTAAGGGGCGACCTGAAGCCTTCACTTGTGCTAATGAGGGATCAGTTTCCACTAAAGGAGCAGCAGCTGCCAAAAACTCGAGATTAATCCATGATATGTTATGTTGATCTGTATTCTTCTGCGAGCCTCAGAGCTGTGTGCGTTTTGCTAGGTTCTGTGTTTTAACCTACTTTTTAGCCCCAATAATAAAGAATATAAGTGACAGTCCTGCATTGAACGCCGTTTCCTAGACACATGCTAGGTTTAGGGGGTACTATAGTGGGGGTTTACAGAGCTCACAAGAAACTGCCCCGCTGCGGATGCACGTCCTCATTTCATAGGGGGAATCTAGGCCTCTGAGATAGTATCACCGACATCCATCATATGAAGCCTGGTTGGATATGGTTTATTTACTACTTTATCGTATTTCCAGGCTCCTCCTCATTACTGAGCCTTCTTTCCTCGGCCTTCGTACCACATGTGGCATTTGATAAGCAGAGCTGCTGTTTAAAGCATGGTGGAGGGACAAAGCAGACAAAGCAGTGGTAGATGGAGATGAGGGAGGAGATGTATGGAGGTGCAGCACTGTGGAGAGCACGAGTAGGGTGGTAGATGGAGATGAGGGAGGAGATGTATGAAGGTGCAGCACTGTGGAGAGCACGAGTAGGGTGGTAGACGGAGATGAGGGAGGAGATGTATGGAGGTGCAGCACTGTGGAGAGCACGAGTAGGGTGGTAGACGGAGATGAGGGAGGAGATGTATGGAGGTGCAGCACTGTGGAGAGCACGAGTAGGGTGGTAGATGGAGATGAGGGAGGAGATGTATGGAGGTGCAGCACTGTGGAGAGCACGAGTAGGGTGGTAGATGGAGATGAGGGAGGGGATGTATGGAGGTGCAGCACTGTGGAGAGCAGGAGTAGGGTGGTAGATGGAAATGAGGGAGGAGATGTATGGAGGTGCAGCACTGCGGAGAGCATGAGTAGGGTGGTAGATGGAGATGAGGGAGGAGATGTATGGAGGTGCAGCACTGCGGAGAGCACGAGTAGGGTGGTAGATGGAGATGAGGGAGGAGATGTATGGAGGTGCAGCACTGCGGAGAGCACGAGTAGGGTGGTAGATGGAGATGAGGGAGGAGATGTATGGAGGTGCAGCACTGTGGAGAGCACGAGTAGGGTGGTAGATGGAGATGAGGGAGGAGATGTATGGAGGTGCAGCACTGTGGAGAGCACGAGTAGGGTGGTAGATGGAGATGAGGGAGGAGATGTATGGAGGTGCAGCACTGTGGAGAGCACGAGTAGGGTGGTAGATGGAAATGAGGGAGGAGATGTATGGAGGTGCAGCACTGTGGAGAGCAGGAGTAGGGTGGTAGATGGAGATGAGGGAGGAGATTATGGAGGTGCAGCACTGTGGAGAGCAGGAGTAGGGTGGTAGATGGAGATGTATGGAGGTGCAGCACTGTGGAGAGCACGAGTAGGATGGTAGATGGAGATGAGGGAGGAGATGTATGGAGGTGCAGCACTGTGGAGAGCAGGAGTAGGGTAGTAGATGTAGATGAGGGAGGAGATGTATGGAGGTGCGGCACTGTGGAGAGCACAAGTAGGGTGGTAGATGGAGATGAGGGAGGAGATGTATGGAGGTGCAGCACTGTGGAGATCTCGAGTAGGGTGGTAGATGGAGATGAGGGAGGAGATGTATGGAGGTGCAGCACTGTGGGAGAGCACGAGTAGGGTGGTAGATGGAGATGAGGGAGGAGATGTATGGAGGTGCAGCACTGTGGAGAGCACGAGTAGGTGGTAAATGGAGATGAGGGAGGAGATGTATGGAGGTGCAGCACTGTGGAGAGCAGGAGTAGGGTGGTAGATGGAGATGAGGGAGGAGATGTATGGAGGTGCAGCACTGTGGAGATCTCGAGTAGGGTGGTAGATGGAGATGAGGGAGGAGATGTATGGAGGTGCAGCACTGTAGAGAGCAGGAGTAGGGTGGTAGATGGAGATGAGGGAGGAGATGTATGGAGGTGCAGCACTGTGGAGAGCAGGAGTAGGGTGGTAGATGGAGATAAGGGAGGAGATGTATGGAGGTGCAGCACTGTGGAGATCTCGAGTAGGGTGGTAGATGGAGATGAGGGAGGAGATTTATGGAGGTGCAGCTCTGTGGAGAGCAGGAGTAGGGTGGTAGATGGAGATGAGGGAGGAGATGTATGGAGGTGAAGCACTGTGGAGAGCACTAGTAGGGTGGTAGATGGAGATGAGGGAGGAGATGTATGGAGGTGCAGCACTGTGGAGAGCAGGAGTAGGGTGGTAGATGGAGATGAGGGAGGAGATGTATGGAGGTGCGGCACTGTGGAGAGCAGGAGTAGGGTGGTAGATGGAGATAAGGGAGGAGATGTATGGAGGTGCAGCACTGTGGAGAGCAGGAGTAGGGTGGTAGATGGAGATGAGGGAGGAGATGTATGAAGGTGCAGCACTGTGGAGAGCACGAGTAGGGTGGTAGATGGAGATGAGGGAGGAGATGTATGGAGGTGCGGCACTGTGGAGAGCACGAGTAGGTTGGTAGATGGAGATGAGGGAGGAGATGTATGGAGGTGCAACACTGTCGAGAGATTTGTGGGTGAGAAGTTTGAACTGTATTCTGTGGTGGACGGGCAACCAGGGAAGTGACTGGCACAGACTAGTAGCATCAGTATAGCGGTTGGATGGATAGATGAGGCTGGCTGCAGCATTTAGGACAGACTGAAGAGGGGAGGGTTTAGCGAGAGGGAGACCGATTAGTAATGCGTTGCAGCAGTCAAGACGAGAATGAATCAAGGCAACAACCAGAGTTTTTGCCGTTTCCCCCGTAAGAAAAGTGCGGATTCTGGCGATATTCTTGAGGTGCAGATGACAAGAGCGTGTAAGTGATTGAATATGGAGAATAAAGGAATGATCAGAGTCAAATGTAGCCCCAAGACAGCGGGCATGTTGCACAGGATTATGAATTTTAAAAGTCTCACTTCCTTCTGGGATTCGCGTCCCCACCTATCCCTTGGTTGAACTTGACGGACGTTTGTCTTTTTTCAACCGTATTAACTATGTAACTAATAGTGCTGCAGACCGAAATTTAAATATCAAGTTTAGGTGAGTTAGGAGATGGGGGAAAGACAAGAAGCTCAGTTTTTGAGAGGTTCAGTTTTAGATACAGAGAGGACATGATGTTAGAGTAATAGTAAAGTCGCATCAATCGTAATTCTTTCCCAGATCCTCATTAGTAATAGTGCAACCAATATGAATAATGCTCCCTAAGACTGCCCTCCATATTGCGCTCACTCATAATAATGCCCCCCAAAGTACCTCCAGTATAATGCTCCTTTACTGCTCTCAGTAGTAATAATGCCCCCACAGTTCCCCCAGTAGTCATAAAGCCCCTCTGTAAGACATCCCTATAGAGTCCTGAGTAGTAATGAGGCCCCTGTAAAGGGTCCCCATCAGTTATAATGCCCCCAATAGTGCTACCGGTAGTTAAAATACCCCCTAAAGGGCTTCCAGTAGGTATAATTCCCTTTGAAATGTCCCCAGTAGTCATAATATGCCCCCACTAGTTATTTGCCTCCTGTATTGCCCCCAGTAGTTATAATGTTCCTCTGTAGTATCCCAGTAGTTATAATGCCCCCTGTAGTGCCTAGTAGTTATAATGCCCCTAGTAGTGCCTAGTAGTTATAATGCCCCCAGTAGTGCCTCTAGTGGTTATAATGCCACCAGTAATGCCTCTAGTAGTTATAATGTCCCCAGTAGTGCCTCCAGTAGTTATAATGCCCCAGTAGTGCCTCCACTAGTTATAATACTCCCTGTAGTGCCTTCAGTAGTTATTATGCCGTCTGTAGTGCCCCCAGTATTTATAATGTCCCCTGTAGTGCCTCCAGTAGTTATAATACCCCCTGTAGTGCCTTTAGTAGTTATTATGCCGTCTGTAGTGCCCCCAGTATTTATCATGTCCCCTGTAGTGCCTCCAGTAGTTATAATACCCCCTGTAGTGCCTCCAGTAGTTATAATACCCCCTGTAGTGCCTTCAGTAGTTATTATGCCGTCTGTAGTGCCCCCAGTATTTATAATGTCCCCTGTAGTGCCTCCAGTAGTTATAATGCCCCAGTAGTTATAATGCCATCTGTAGTGCCCCCAGTATTTATAATGCCCCCTGTAGTGCCTTTAGTAGTTATAATTCGGTCTGTAGTGCCCCCAGTATTTATAATGTCCTCTGTAGTGCCTCCAGTAGTTATAATGCCCAGTATTTATAATGCCCCTAGTAGTGCTTCAGTAGTTATAATGCTTTGTACCACCAGTAGTTATAATACCCCCTGTAGTGCCTCCTGTAGTGCGTCCAGTAGTTACAATGCCCCCAGTAGTTATAATGCTGCCTGTAGTGCCCTCAGTAGTTATAATGCTGCCTGTAGTGCCCTCAGTAGTTATAATGCTGCCTGTAGTGCCCTCAGTGCCCTCAGTAGTTATATTGCTGTCTGTAGTGCCCTCAGTAGTTATAATGCTGCCTGTAGTGCCCTCAGTAGTTATAATGCCCTCTGTAGTGCCCCCAGTAGTTATAATGCGATCTTGTAGCGCTTAGTATTTATAGTGCTCTCAATAGTAATGAGAAAGAAATAGTGGCCATAAGCCTATGAGGATGAACGGCAGGGACGGGAGCCATCGACCCCTGTTCCCTACTGCAGTATTCAAATGTGGGGTCCAGGAACAATGATGGTCATTATGGGTGGCCATGGGCCCCTTAGGAGTCTCGGGCCCGGGCGGCCGCCCAAAACACCCTATGATAATCCACCTTTGGAAACAGATGATACAGGAGGTAGATCCCAGACTCCATTGCTGTCTCTGGTATTAGCTTGATAATTGGGTCTAATTTCTTAATATTTTCAATATTTTTAGAGTTCAGGGAGATTATTTTGGCGCCTGGGAACATGGATAATAAACTGTAGGATGGTACCCGGAGTTCCTGTTGCGGTGCGGTATTATGGCTGGCGCCAGTGTGCCGCCTGTGGTCTCCTCTAATCCTAAAGCTGCTGCTCTGCAGATAAGAGGAGGACAATGGGGGCGCCTGCGACCAGTGAATGGAACAGGCCATAGGGTTGTGATAGGGTCACGTCCTCAAGGCTCCAGTGCAGATTGTATTACAACCTCCCCATTAAATCCAGTTCACATTATCCTTCTTATCAGGTTCTGATTCTTCCAGCCTCTTATCTGAGGAGGTAGAACAACTTGGCAGCTTCCCCCTGCTCTTAGTGATAACACCTGATACCCCTGGGGTTACAAGGAGGCTGCCTCAGGTCACGGGTCAGCCTTATAACATACTGGATGATGGGTCCGTATTGAAATAATGCATGTAAGACGAAGTCTGCTGAGCAGCACAGAGTACTTCAGGAGAAGGACATGCTGATCATGTGGAGATCCATGTCCTGTCCACTCATGCGGATTGGCCATAGACCTTACAGGGAAATTTCCCGGTGGGCCGATGCCCAGGGGGGCGCCTGGGCCCCTCTCACAGCCAGCCGGCCAGTGAAAGTTTTTGGGGATGTATTTTGTGATGGACTGTGGTATTTGTATAATGTGCCGCAATATGGTATTGCTGACCTTGCCTTGCATCAATTTGGACATGACTACAAAACGGGGCCACTTTTAGTACTTTTTCCAGGGCCAGTCCGCCCCTGGGTCTGCTGCTTTCCATTACTGACTTTGCAATCTTCGGGACAGACTGATTTCTGAAGGCAGCAGGTACAGACGTCGTTCTCACGCCCCCAGCGCTGCACTGGTAAGAGGTGGACATCATGTGTGCCCCGCGCGCCGGCGTCATAATGTACAAGAGGAGGCGGCTGTGGGGAATCATGCAGTTTATTGTGTGCAGACATGTACAGACATTACAGTAGCGTGCTAACTCCAGCTATATCATAGACGCCATCTAGTGGAGACATGAAGGTACTGACTCTTCTCTCTGGGAGGAAAAAAGAGAATTGTACAAGAATTAGAAAACCGCCATCTGCGTGATCAATGTCCAGAGTCGGGGATCCTGCATATTCATAATTTCCCATCTAACTGCCCGTGTAGACTGCGCTATACTGGGGTCTTATAGTCTCCATTCATCAGATGGGGTCTGCGGTACTCACCTCTTACACTTCTGACATGCAGCTATCTGTGAGGAGAAAACAGAAGACAGATCAGGTCGGGGTGTAATATATAAGAGCAGGCCGCGGCGGGGAATCGTATAGAGGGCGAGCTGTCATTGGGGTGATATATTGGTTATCATGGGGCCATACTGGCTGTGAAGGAGCATTGAAACTTTTGTGGGGATATAAGGGTTGTCATGGGGGCACTACCACTGCCATGAGGACATAGTAGTTGTCATGGGTGCATGCAGTACCAATAGTAATATGGAGGCAAAGTAGTTGTCATGGGGGCAAACTACTTGTAAAAGTGACGATGAATTCGCTATGGGGATATGGTAGTTGTCATGGGGGCATGCTACTTGTAAAAGGACAGCAAAATGACTACAGAGGCATATTGAAGACATTTGCTGTGAATGACATTGAACTATGGGACGAGCTGTTATTGAGACATAGTGGTTGTCATAGGGGCACAACTGTCTTTAGGTAAATACAAAGTGATTGTCATGGGCGCACACACTGTAGCTGCTCTAAGGACATAGTTGTTGTCATGGGGGCCCTGAAATTAGCTGCTTCACAGTCCAAACCATAATGTCCAAAAAGTACCACAGCTGCTTTTTGGACATTATGGTTGTCAAAAGGGCCAGAGTTGTACCATAACTATTATGGGAACCTAGTGGTTGTCATGGGGGCACACTGGCTGTGAAGATGCACTGTTGCTGCTGTAGGGACATAGTAGTTGTCATGGGGGAACACTGTCTGTGGAGACGCACTGTTGCTGCTGTGGGGACATAGTGGTTGTCATAGGGGCAGACTGGCTGTTAAGGCTGCTGTGGGGACATAGTAGTTGTCATGGGGGCACACTGTCTGTGAAGACACACTGGCACTGCTATGGGCCCATAGTAGTTTTTTTAATTGGGAGCGCACTGGCTTTGAAACCGCACAGTCGCTGATATGGGCACATAGTTGTTGTCATGGGGGCACACTGGCTGTGAAGGCGCGCTGGCCATGAAGTTGCACCATAGCCGCTTTTTGGACATTGTGGTTGTCATAAGGGGCGCACTGGCACACCATAACTGTTATGGGAACATAGTTGTTGTCATGGGGGCACACTGGCTGTGGAGATGCACTGTAGCTGTTGTGGGCTCATAGTGCATGGGGCACTGGCTTAGGAGAGGCTTCTGTGGGCATATAATGGTTGTCATGGGGCTCTTCTTCTAAGGACATACATAAGGCTTGTCATGGGGACACTGCAGCTATTACTCAGCCTGTCACTGCCGTGCCTGTGATGAGTGGTCACGTCGTGTGCCCTGCGCAGGCGCCCGTGTACTGCCCCTCTCTGTCCTATATTACCAGTCTGAGGCAGAATGAGGATGTTGTCGTCGGTCAGTCCTTGTTCCTTAGCGAATTTCTGGAATTTCTCCAGGAGGTCGGGTCTCAGGGTCTTGCTTCTTCCTGTAAGACAGGGTGAGAGGCGTTCACATGGCGGGACGACCGGACAGACGAGTGCGGCGATCTCGGGGGGGGCACTTACCAAACAGAGACACAATGGTGTTGACCTCGTTGCCTTTGGTCTTGATGGTGTGCATCAGGGTGTATTCATCGTAGTTGGACTCCACCACGCGGATCACGTGGTTGCTGCCGTAGCCTTGGAGGAGGAAGCAGTTTGAGCCCTCATTATTTCTATGGCTAACTGTCCATGGCCCTTTTTAGATATTACATTTTAACCTGTAGTTATTTCTGGAGATAAGCGGCGCCCTGTGTGTCCTGCAGCCGCTTGTCTCCCCTGTCGGGGAATCAAGGCTATTCCTATGAGAGGAAAGTATAACGGGGCTGAAATTAGGAGATCAGATGATTTGGAGGGAAACGTTCCCCTTTATTCCCGGTGACAGTATGGTTTCTACATTGCAGCAGCTCGTGGCTCGTCCCCCTGCAACGTGGCGTGACTTACGTGGACTCTTGGACAGGAAGCGGCCGGGCTCTTCCGTCTTGATGTAGGTCATGCTCTTCTTTTCACATTGGTCCTGCCTGGAATATTTCATTAATAAGGGTTAATCTGACAACCCCAGTTACAACCATAATGTCGGCCATATGGAATGTCATCCAGCTTTCCCGGGGACAGATAGAAATAAGAAACGGATGATTCAGTGACCGTAAGCCCACCACCCGCTCCCCCCAGCCCTAAGCTGCGCCTCACTTGGGAAAGGTGGCGACGACGTCGAGGTTCCCATCAGCAGTGGGGGTGATGACGGTCGTGCACATCTTAAGCTGTTGCTTCTTGGACTGGAACCAGTTGGAGTTGGAGGCCAGGCCTATGCCGAACCACGTCCCTAGAATCTGAGCAAGGAGGGGCGTTAGTTACATGCAGAAACCTAATGCTAGGGAAAAATGGTGGCGTTACCCCCGGCAACCGGTCAGTGTTGTCTGTTTAAAAAATGTATCCTTGCATGGTTGCCGCGGGCAACATCACTCATATCATTCCATTAGTTATGTATATTGTACTAGGAAAAGTTCGGCAACTTTCTTTTTTCTAGACTTTGTGTCTTAACATTTTCAAGATCTCTACTTGCTGTCAGCAAATGGGAAGAATTCTTATTTTCATCCTATTCCCGAAACCAACATTTATAACCAGGATAGGTCATAAATGTCTGATCACTGGGGGCTCACACCGATCACACGATCGTGTAGGGCCCCCTTTCCTCCTTGATGCACCCCTTTCTGGCAGTGGCCGCGGAGCTTGCACCTAAGCACATTTTTCTTCGGCAGTCCAGTAGCCAACCAGTAAAGCACCTGCCCGGCCACCCTCCATTCAAACTTCTCCTCGCTACTGGGGGGGGGGGGGGGGGGGAGGGACGTGAAAAGGAAAGGGGGACATGAAACCCCCGTTCTTCTGATCGGTGGGATTCCAAAATCTGTCCCACCAGCGATCAGACATTTTCACCCACCCTGTGGATAGGTGATAAATGTTGATTCTGGACATATCCCTTTAAGACTTCTAAGGGGTTTGCTACAATTGTATCCAGGCTAGATATAAGTAATATACACATTTAGGACTCCAGGCTGATACATTGTAACAAAGTCTGATGTCTAGACCTGGTACAACCAGTGTCGGACTGGGGTACCTAGGGACCACCAGTAAAATTTATTTTGGGGGCCCACCGTACGGATACATTTAAATATAATAAATAATCTAACAAGTTTTTTATCTGAACATAGGCTGGTGGAGGGGCTGTACATTGAATATATGTATGTAGTGTACTAAATCTAAAGTGTCATGTGCCACTTGTGCAGGGGGTGGGAGACGAGGGGCCCACCTTGCTCAGGGGCCCACCGGGGGATTCCCCTGTACCCCTGGGTACAACTGTAACAAACCTTCAGCTGTGGAAACTATTAGGTCTACAAAGTGTAAACAAGAACATCCCTATGCACTGACAGTAAGCAGAGATCTTGAACACGGTAAGGAATTGAAGCACATGGTTTATCAGAAAAGTGCTGATATTCCGATTAGGTTTCCCTGCAGTCCTATGTAAATCCTACATTGCCATTGAGCCGTGCATGTATGTAAACTGGCTAGATATAGCAGTACTGAAGTAGCCCTTGTGCGGTAAGAGATTGGGACTCACCTTGTTCTCCTGGAAGTCCGGCTGTATGGGCACATCCCCGTAGACACACAGGGCGGACAGGGCGACGAGGGCGAAGCTGAGCACAAGTCCCTTCATGGTCCTAGGTGGTCTTCTTGCGTCTCCTTGTATTGGTGCTTATGCTGGACCCTCCGCGCTTATATACAGGTTCACCGGACAATCCCACAGCTGGGTGCTGGCCCGGGGGCTGGGGCTGGCAAGTCTTAACATCACCCCCCACGTGCCCCCTGCAGAGAATGTTATGGAATGTGCCCAGTGGGTAGGGGCGGGGGTGTGCAGGGGCAGAAAGGTGTCATCAGTTTTTCTGCCTATTCCAGCTGCGCAGCACATTGGCTTCATTAGGCCGAATAACAAAGACCCTGCAGGGGCCAAAATCCTGATCTGTGTAAGTGCTGCATATGGGGTTATGTGCTGCATGTGCCTGGGCCGTGCGACACACAAAAAGCCCTCGCCTGGAGTATATGCATGTACTGTAGTGACCACCATATACTGTACAAAGACCCCTCCTGGGGTATATAATCCAAATGACCATCATATAGTGCTGACACAAAGCCCCCTCCTGGGGTATATACCCACAGATCCCCCATAAGGGCTCATTCAGACGGCCATATGAATGAGTCGGCTTCCATTCCTCAATTTTGCGGAACGGGTACGGACCCATTCATTTCAATGGGGCCGCAAAAGATGCGGACAGCACAATGCGTGGTTCCGTTCCGTGTCTCAGCAAAAAAATGATAGAGCATGTCCTATTGCGGACAAGAATAGGAATTTTCTATTATTGTTGCAAATTGCAGAACGCACACGGCCAGTATCTGTGTTTTGCTGATCCGCAAAAGACGACAGTCGTGTGAATGCCCCCTTACAGTGTGTCCTCCAAAGATCCCACATAACATTATCATCCACAGATCCCCCATAAGTGTGTTGTCCGCAGATCCCCCATAACAGTGTGTCGTCCACAGATCCCCCATAAGTGTGTCGTCCGCAGATCCCCCATAACAGTGTGTCGTCCGCAGATCCCCCATAACAGTGTGTCATCCACAGATCCCCATAACAGTGTGTCGTCCGCAGATCCCCCATAAGTGTGTCGTCCACAGATCCCCCATAACAGTGTGTCGTCCGCAGATCCCCCATAAGTGTGTAATCCACAGATACCCCATAAAAGTGTGTCATCCGCAGATCCCCCATAACAGTGTGTCGTCCGCAGATCCCCCCATAACAGTATCATCTACAGATCCCCCATAAGTGTGTCATCCACAGATTCCCCATTACAGTGTCGTCCTCAGATCCCCCATAACAGTGTGTCGTCCTCAGATCCCCCATAACAGTGTGTCATCCGCAGATCCCCCATAACAGTGTCTAGTCCGCAGATCCCCCATAACAGTGTGTCGTCCGCAGATCCCCCATAACAGTATCATCTACAGATCCCCCATAAGTGTGTGTCATCCACAGATCCCCCATAACAGTGTGTCATCCACAGATCCCCATAACAGTGTGTCGTCCGCAGATCCCCCATAAGTGTGTCGTCCACAGATCCCCCATAACAGTGTGTCGTCCGCAGATCCCCCATAAGTGTGTAATCCACAGATACCCCATAATAGTGTGTCATCCGCAGATCCCCCATAACAGTGTGTCGTCCGCAGATCCCCCCATAACAGTATCATCTACAGATCCCCCATAAGTGTGTCATCCACAGATTCCCCATTACAGTGTCGTCCTCAGATCCCCCATAACAGTGTGTCGTCCTCAGATCCCCCATAACAGTGTGTCATCCGCAGATCCCCCATAACAGTGTCTAGTCCGCAGATCCCCCATAACAGTGTGTCGTCCGCAGATCCCCCATAACAGTTTCATCTACAGATCCCCCATAACTGTGTGTCATCCACAGATCCCCCATAACAGTGTGTCATCCACAGATCCCCCATAACAGTGTGTCATCCGCAGATCCCCCATAACAGTGTGTCGTCCGCAGATCCCCCCATAACAGTATCATCTACAGATCCCCCATAAGTGTGTCATCCACAGATCCCCCATTACAGTGTCGTCCTCAGATCCCCCATAACAGTGTGTCGTCCTCAGATCCCCCATAACAGTGTGTCGTCCGCAGATCCCCCATAACAGTGTCTAGTCCGCAGATCCCCCATAACAGTGTGTCGTCCGCAGATCCCCATAACAGTATCATCTACAGATCCCCCATAAGTGTTTCATCCACAGATCCCCCATTACAGTGTCGCCCACAGATCCCCCATAACAGTGTGTAGTCCGCAGATCCCCCATAACAGTGTGTTGTCCGCAGATCCCCCATAACAGTATCATCTACAGATCCCCCATAAGTGTTTCATCCACAGATTCCCCATTACAGTGTCGTCCTCAGATCCCCCATAACAGTGTGTCGTCCTCAGATCCCCCATAACAGTGTGTCGTCCGCAGATCCCCCATAACAGTGTGTAGTCCGCAGATCCCCCATAACAGTGTGTCGTCCGCAGATCCCCCATAACAGTATCATCTACAGATCCCCCATAAGTGTTTCATCCACAGATCCCCCATTACAGTGTCGCCCACAGATCCCCCATAACAGTGTGTCATCCGCAGATCCCCCATAACAGTGCGTCATCCGCAGATCCCCCATAACAGTGTGTTGTCCGCAGATCCCCCATAACAGTGCGTCATCCGCAGATCCCCCATAACAGTGTGTAGTCCGCAGATCCCCCATAACAGTATCATCTACAGATCCCCCATAAGTGTTTCATCCACAGATCCCCCATTACAGTGTCGCCCACAGATCCCCCATAACAGTGTGTTGTCCGCAGATCCCCCATAACAGTGTGTCATCCGCAGATCCCCCATAACAGTGTGTCGTCCACAGATCCCCCATAACAGTGTGTTGTCCGCAGATCCCCCATAACAGTGTGTCGTCCGCAGATCCCCCATACCAGTGTGTAGTCCGCAGATCCCCCATAACAGTGTGTCATCCACAGATCCCCCATAACAGTGTGTTGTCCGCAGATCCCCATAACAGTGTGTTGTCCGCACATCCCCCATAACAGTGTGTTGTCCGCAGAACCCCATAACAGTATCATCCACAGATCCCTCATAACAGTGTGTCCTCCACAGATCCCCCATAACAGTGTGTCCTCCGAATATCCCCCATAACAGTGTGTCATCCGCAAATCCCTCATAACAGTGTGTCATCCGCAGATCCCCCATAACAGTGTGTCGTCCGCAGATAACCCATAACAGTGTGTCGTCCGCAGATCCCCCATAACAGTGTGTTATCCGCAGATCCCCCATAACAGTGTGTCATCCGCAGAACCCCATAACAGTGTCATCTACAGTTCCCCCATAACAGTGTCGTCCACAGATCCCCTATAACAGTGTGTCGTCCGCAGATCCCCCATAACAGTGTGTCGGCTGCAGAAGCCCATAACAGTATCATCCGCAGTTTCCCCATAACAGTGTTGTCCTCAGATCCCCATAACAGTGTCGTCCTCAGATCCCCCATAACAGTGTGTCGTCCTCAGATCCCCCATAACAGTGTGACGTCCGCAGATCCCCCATAAGAGTGTGTCGTCCGAAAATCCCCTATAACAGTGTGTCGTCCGCAGATCCCCCATAACAGTGTGTCGTCCACAGATCCCCCATAACAGTGTGTTGTCCGCAGATCCCCCATAACAGTGTGTTGTCCGCAGATCCCCCATACCAGTGTGTAGTCCGCAGATCCCCCATAACAGTGTGTCGTCCACAGATCCCCCATAACAGTGTGTTGTCCGCAGATCCCCATAACAGTGTGTTGTCCGCACATCCCCCATAACAGTGTGTTGTCCGCAGAATCCCATAACAGTATCATCCACAGATCCCCCATAACAGTGTCATACACAGATCCCCCAAAACAGTGTGTCCTCCACAGATCCCCCATAACAGTGTGTCCTCCGAATATCCCCCATAACAGTGTGTCATCCGCAAATCCCCCATAACAGTGTGTTATCCGCAGATCCCCCATGACAGTGTGTCGTCCGCAGATAACCGATAACAGTGTGTCGTCCACAGATCCCCCATAACATTGTGTCGTCCGCAGAACCCCATAACAGTGTCATCTACAGTTCCCCCATAACAGTGTCGTCCACAGATCCCCCATAACAGTGTGTCGTCCGCAGATCCCCCATAACAGTGTGTCGGCTGCAGAACCCCATAACAGTATCATCCACAGATCCCCCATAACAGTGTCATCCGCAGTTTCCCCATAACAGTGTCGTCCTCAGATCCCCATAACAGTGTCGTCCTCAGATCCCCCATAACAGTGTGTCGTCCGCAGATCCCCCATAAGAGTGTGTCTTTCGAAAATCCCCTATAACAGTGTGTCGTCCGCAGAACCCCATATCAGTGTCATCCACAGATCCCCCATAACAGTGTCATCCGCAGATCCGCCATAACAGTGTCATCCGCAGATCTCCCATAACAGTGTGTCGTCTTCAGATCCCCCATAACAGTGTGTCATCCGCAGATCCCCCATAACAGTGTGTAGTCCGCAGATACCCCATAACAGTGTGTCGTCCGCAGATCCCCCATAACAGTGTGTCGTCCGCAGATCCCCCATAACAGTATCATCCACAGATCCCCCATTACAGTGTCGCCCACAGATCCCCCATAACAGTGTGTAGTCCGCAGATCCCCCATAACAGTGTGTTGTCCGCAGATCCCCCATAACAGTATCATCTACAGATCCCCCATAAGTGTTTCATCCACAGATCCCCCATTACAGTGTCGCCCACAGATCCCCCATAACAGTGTGTCGTCCGCAGATCCCCCATAACAGTGTGTAGTCCGCAGATCCCCCATAACAGTGTGTCGTCCGCAGATCCCCCATAACAGTATCATCTACAGATCCCCCATAAGTGTTTCATCCACAGATCCCCCATTACAGTGTCGCCCACAGATCCCCCATAACAGTGTGTCATCCGCAGATCCCCCATAACAGTGTGTTGTCCGCAGATCCCCCATAACAGTGTGTCGTCCACAGATTCTCCATAACAGTGTGTTGTCCGCAGATCCCCCATAACAGTGTGTCGTCCGCAGATCCCCCATACCAGTGTGTAGTCCGCAGATCCCCCATAACAGTGTGTCATCCACAGATCCCCCATAACAGTGTGTTGTCCGCAGATCCCCATAACAGTGTGTTGTCCGCACATCCCCCATAACAGTGTGTTGTCCGCAGAACCCCATAACAGTATCATTGACAGATCCCCCATAACAGTGTGTCCTCCACAGATCCCCCATAACAGTGTGTCCTCCGAATATCCCCCATAACAGTGTGTTATCCGCAAATCCCCCATAACAGTGTGTCATCCGCAGATCCCCCATAACAGTGTGTCGTCCGCAGATAACCCATAACAGTGTGTCGTCCGCAGATCCCCCATAACAGTGTGTCGTCCACAGATCCCCTATAACAGTGTGTCATCCGCAGATCCCCCATAACAGTGTCATCTACAGTTCCCCCATTACAGTGTCGTCCACAGATCCCCTATAACAGTGCGTCGTCTTCAGATCCCCCATAACAGTGTGTCATCCGCAGATCCCCCATAACAGTGTGTAGTCCGCAGATACCCCATAACAGTGTGTCGTCCGCAGATCCCCCATAACAGTGTGTCGTCCGCAGATCCCCCATAACAGTATCATCCACAGATCCCCCATTACAGTGTCGCCCACAGATCCCCCATAACAGTGTGTAGTCCGCAGATCCCCCATAACAGTGTGTTGTCCGCAGATCCCCCATAACAGTATCATCTACAGATCCCCCATAAGTGTTTCATCCACAGATCCCCCATTACAGTGTCGCCCACAGATCCCCCATAACAGTGTGTCGTCCGCAGATCCGCCATAACAGTGTGTAGTCCGCAGATCCCCCATAACAGTGTGTCGTCCGCAGATCCCCCATAACAGTATCATCTACGGATCCCCCATAAGTGTTTCATCCACAGATCCCCCATTACAGTGTCGCCCACAGATCCCCCATAACAGTGTGTCATCCGCAGATCCCCCATAACAGTGTGTTGTCCGCAGATCCCCCATAACAGTGTGTCGTCCACAGATTCTCCATAACAGTGTGTTGTCCGCAGATCCCCCATAACAGTGTGTCGTCCGCAGATCCCCCATACCAGTGTGTAGTCCGCAGATCCCCCATAACAGTGTGTCATCCACAGATCCCCCATAACAGTGTGTTGTCCGCAGATCCCCATAACAGTGTGTTGTCCGCACATCCCCCATAACAGTGTGTTGTCCGCAGAACCCCATAACAGTATCATTGACAGATCCCCCATAACAGTGTGTCCTCCACAGATCCCCCATAACAGTGTGTCCTCCGAATATCCCCCATAACAGTGTGTTATCCGCAAATCCCCCATAACAGTGTGTCATCCGCAGATCCCCCATAACAGTGTGTCGTCCGCAGATAACCCATAACAGTGTGTCGTCTGCAGATCCCCCATAACAGTGTGTCGTCCACAGATCCCCTATAACAGTGTGTCATCCGCAGAACCCCATAACAGTGTCATCTACAGTTCCCCCATAACAGTGTCGTCCACAGATCCCCCATAACAGTGTGTCGGCTGCAGAACCCCATAACAGTATCATCCGCAGTTTCCCCATAACAGTGTTGTCCTCAGATCCCCCATAACAGTGTGTCGTCCTCAGATCCCCCATAACAGTGTGTCGTCCGCAGATCCCCCATAAGAGTGTGTCGTCCGAAAATCCCCTATAACAGTGTGTCGTCCGCAGATCCCCCATAACAGTGTGTCGGCTGCAGAACCCCATAACAGTATCATCCGCAGTTTCCCCATAACAGTGTCGTCCTCAGATCCCCATAACAGTGTCATCCACAGATCCCCCATAACAGTGTCATCCACAGATCCCCCATAACAGTGTCATCCGCAGATCCCCCATAACAGTGTCGTCCACAGATCCCCCATAACAGTGTCATCCACAGATCCCCCATAACAGTGTCATCCACAGATCCCCCATAACAGTGTCATCCGCAGATCCCCCATAACAGTGTCGTCCGCAGATCCCCCAATGACAGTGTGTTATTCAAAGACTATCTTCAGGATAATAGCTCTGCTGGATCAATGTGCCCTCCATGTTGCATCGGCCGCCTTTAAACATGGACGTCCTAGTGCGTCCCGGTCCAAGAACCGTGGTTACACGCAGCAGTTATTTAACCAGAGTGATGTGGCCGAGGTCACGTTCTCCTGTAGACTCCCCCCCCCCCCAATTCCCTAATGAATCAGGATAATCAGCTTTGCATAACATTTTCCGTTATATTATAAAAGGATTTACGTTCCCCTGGGGCTTCCATCAGTGGGGCGAGTTGAGGTTCCCCAGGGGACGTAGAAATGATCTCGCTAGGGTTATTATAATATGGATTGTTAGAGACGCTGGAATGCTTCACTTCGGCGCGGGCTCTTTTCACACTGCAACGCCGATTATCCGATAATCTCATTATACAAGGACCAAGCTTCCAAAATCTGGGTGGTAAAAGGCTGAAATACGTGCATGGGGCTCAGCCTCATTACTCCCGGGACATGTAGAATGTATAGGAAGCCCTGTATGTGTAGTGTGGTGTGTGCTATGGAACATACATCGCGATGCTGCGGCTGTATGTATCTGTGTGCCGTAATCTCCTGAGCTCCCTCTAGTGGTGTCTGTATATATATCTGTATGCCGTAATCTCCTGAGCTCCCTCTAGTGGTGTCTGTATATATCTGTATATAGTAATCTCCTGAGCTCCCTCTAGTGGTGTCTGTATATATATATCTGTATGCCGTAATCTCCTGAGCTCCCTCTAGTGGTGTCTGTATATATATATCTGTATGCCGTAATCTCCTGAGCTCCCTCTAGTGGTGTCTGTATATATATCTGTATGCAGTAATCTCCTGAGCTCCTTCTAGTGGTGTCTGTATATATATATCTGTATGCAGTAATCTCCTGAGCTCCCCCTAGTGGTGTCTGTATATATATATCTGTATGCAGTAATCTCCTGAGCTCCTTCTAGTGGTGTCTGTATATATATCTGTATGCAGTAATCTCCTGAGCTCCCCCTAGTGGTGTCTGTATATATATATCTGTTTGCCGTAATCTCCTGAGCTCCCTCTAGTGGTGTCTGTATATATCTGTATATAGTAATCTCCTGAGCTCCCTCTAGTGGTGTCTGTATATATATATCTGTATGTAGTAATCTCCTGAGCTCCCCCTAGTGGTGTCTGTATATATATATCTGTATGCAGTAATCTCCTGAGCTCCTTCTAGTGGTGTCTGTATATATATCTGTATGCAGTAATCTCCTGAGCTCCCCCTAGTGGTGTCTGTATATATATATCTGTATGCAGTAATCTCCTGAGCTCCCCCTAGTGGTGGCTGTATATATCTGTATGCAGTAATCTCCTGAGCTCCCCCTAGTGGTGTCTGTATATATATCTGTTTGCCGTAATCTCCTGAGCTCCCCCTAGTGGTGGCTGTATATATATCTGTATGCAGTAATCTCCTGAGCTCCCTCTAGTGGTGGCTGTATGTATCTGTGTGCCGTAATCTCCTGAGCTCCCTCTAGTGGTGTCTGTATATATCTGTATATAGTAATCTCCTGAGCTCCCTCTAGTGGTGTCTGTATATATATATCTGTATGCCGTAATCTCCTGAGCTCCTTCTAGTGGTGTCTGTATATATATCTGTATGCAGTAATCTCCTGAGCTCCCTCTAGTGGTGTCTGTATATATATCTGTATGCAGTAATCTCCTGAGCTCCCCCTAGTGGTGTCTGTATATATATATATATCTGTATGCAGTAATCTCCTGAGCTCCCCCTAGTGGTGTCTGTATATATCTGTATGCCGTAATCTCCTGAGCTCCTTCTAGTGGTGTCTGTATATATATCTGTATGCAGTAATCTCCTGAGCTCCCCCTAGTGGTGTCTGTATATATCTGTATGCAGTAATCTCCTGAGCTCCCTCTAGTGGTGTCTGTATATATATCTGTATGCAGTAATCTCCTGAGCTCCCCCTAGTGGTGTCTGTATATATATCTGTATGCAGTAATCTCCTGAGCTCCCCCTAGTGGTGTCTGTATATATATCTGTATGCAGTAATCTCCTGAGCTCCCTCTAGTGGTGGATGTGTATATCTGTATGCAGTAATCTCCTGAGCTCCCTCTAGTGGTGGCTGTATGTATCTGTGTGCCGTAATCTCCTGAGCTCCCTCTAGTGGTGGCTGTATGTATCTGTGTGCCGTAATCTCCTGAGCTCCCTCTAGTGGTGGCTGTATATATCTGTATGTAGTAATCTCCTGAGCTCCCTCTAGTGGTGGATGTGTATATCTGTATGCAGTAATCTCCTGAGCTCCTTCTAGTGGTGGCTGTATATATCTGTATGCCGTAATCTCCTGAGCTCCCTCTAGTGGTGTCTGTATATATCTGTATATAGTAATCTCCTGAGCTCCCTCTAGTGGTGTCTGTATATATATATCTGTATGCAGTAATCTCCTGAGCTCCTTCTAGTGGTGTCTGTATATATATCTGTATGCCGTAATCTCCTGAGCTCCCTCTAGTGGTGTCTGTATATATATATCTGTATATAGTAATCTCCTGAGCTCCCTCTAGTGGTGTCTGTATATATATATATCTGTATGCAGTAATCTCCTGAGCTCCCCCTAGTGGTGTCTGTATATATATCTGTATGCAGTAATCTCCTGAGCTCCCTCTAGTGGTGTCTGTATATATATCTGTATGCCGTAATCTCCTGAGCTCCCTCTAGTGGTGTCTGTATATATATATCTGTATATAGTAATCTCCTGAGCTCCCTCTAGTGGTGTCTGTATATATATATATCTGTATGCAGTAATCTCCTGAGCTCCCCCTAGTGGTGTCTGTATATATATCTGTATGCAGTAATCTCCTGAGCTCCCTCTAGTGGTGTCTGTATATATATCTGTATGCAGTAATCTCCTGAGCTCCCTCTAGTGGTGGCTGTATATATCTGTATGTAGTAATCTCCTGAGCTCCCTCTAGTGGTGGATGTGTATATCTGTATGCAGTAATCTCCTGAGCTCCTTCTAGTGGTGGCTGTATATATCTGTATGCCGTAATCTCCTGAGCTCCCTCTAGTGGTGTCTGTATATATCTGTATATAGTAATCTCCTGAGCTCCCTCTAGTGGTGTCTGTATATATATATCTGTATGCAGTAATCTCCTGAGCTCCTTCTAGTGGTGTCTGTATATATATCTGTATGCCGTAATCTCCTGAGCTCCCTCTAGTGGTGTCTGTATATATATATATCTGTATATAGTAATCTCCTGAGCTCCCTCTAGTGGTGTCTGTATATATATATCTGTATGCAGTAATCTCCTGAGCTCCCCCTAGTGGTGTCTGTATATATATCTGTATGCAGTAATCTCCTGAGCTCCCTCTAGTGGTGTCTGTATATATATCTGTATGCCGTAATCTCCTGAGCTCCCTCTAGTGGTGTCTGTATATATATATCTGTATATAGTAATCTCCTGAGCTCCCTCTAGTGGTGTCTGTATATATATATCTGTATGCAGTAATCTCCTGAGCTCCCCCTAGTGGTGTCTGTATATATATCTGTATGCAGTAATCTCCTGAGCTCCCTCTAGTGGTGTCTGTATATATATCTGTATGCAGTAATCTCCTGAGCTCCTTCTAGTGGTGTCTGTATATATCTGTATGCAGTAATCTCCTGAGCTCCTTCTAGTGGTGTCTGTATATATATCTGTATGCCGTAATCTCCTGAGCTCCCTCTAGTGGTGTCTGTATATATATATATCTGTATATAGTAATCTCCTGAGCTCCCTCTAGTGGTGTCTGTATATATATATCTGTATGCAGTAATCTCCTGAGCTCC
Organism: Bufo gargarizans; assembly: GCF_014858855.1. NCBI lineage: Eukaryota > Metazoa > Chordata > Amphibia > Anura > Bufonidae > Bufo > Bufo gargarizans. The sequence continues at coordinate 190,680,625 of NC_058088.1, forward strand.
CCCTAGTGGTGTCTGTATATATATCTGTATGCAGTAATCTCCTGAGCTCCCTCTAGTGGTGTCTGTATATATATCTGTATGCAGTAATCTCCTGAGCTCCCTCTAGTGGTGGCTGTATATATCTGTATGCAGTAATCTCCTGAGCTCCTTTTAGTGGTGTCTGTATATATCTGTGTGCCGTAATCTCCTGAGCTCCTTCTAGTGGTGTCTGTATATATATCTGTATGCAGTAATCTCCTGAGCTCCCTCTAGTGGTGTCTGTATATATATCTGTATGCAGTAATCTCCTGAGCTCCCTCTAGTGGTGTCTGTATATATATCTGTATGCAGTAATCTCCTGAGCTCCCCCTAGTGGTGTCTGTATATATATATATATATATATATATATATATATATATCTGTATGCAGTAATCTCCTGAGCTCCTTCTAGTGGTGTCTGTATATATATCTGTATGCAGTAATCTCCTGAGCTCCCTCTAGTGGTGTCTGTATATATATCTGTATGCAGTAATCTCCTGAGCTCCCTCTAGTGGTGTCTGTATATATATCTGTATGCAGTAATCTCCTGAGCTCCCTCTAGTGGTGTCTGTATATATATATCTGTATGCAGTAATCTCCTGAGCTCCCCCTAGTGGTGGCTGTATATATCTGTATGTAGTAATCTCCTGAGCTCCCTCTAGTGGTGGCTGTATATATCTGTATGTAGTAATCTCCTGAGCTCCCTCTAGTGGTGTCTGTATATATATATCTGTATGCAGTAATCTCCTGAGCTCCCTCTAGTGGTGTCTGTATATATATCTGTATGCAGTAATCTCCTGAGCTCCCCCTAGTGGTGTCTGTATATATCTGTATATAGTAATCTCCTGAGCTCCTTCTAGTGGTGTCTGTATATATCTGTGTGCCGTAATCTCCTGAGCTCCTTCTAGTGGTGTCTGTATATATATCTGTATGCCGTAATCTCCTGAGCTCCCTCTAGTGGTGTCTGTATATATATATCTGTATGCAGTAATCTCCTGAGCTCCTTCTAGTGGTGTCTGTATATATATCTGTATGCCGTAATCTCCTGAGCTCCTCCTAGTGGTGGCTGTATATATCTGTATGCAGTAATCTCCTGAGCTCCCCCTAGTGGTGTCTGTATATATATATCTGTATGCCGTAATCTCCTGAGCTCCCCCTAGTGGTGGCTGTATGTATCTGTGTGCCGTAATCTCCTGAGCTCCCTCTAGTGGTGTCTGTATATATATATCTGTATGCCGTAATCTCCTGAGCTCCCCCTAGTGGTGGCTGTATGTATCTGTGTGCCGTAATCTCCTGAGCTCCCCCTAGTGGTGTCTGTATATATCTGTATATAGTAATCTCCTGAGCTCCCTCTAGTGATGGCTGTATATATCTGTATGTAGTAATCTCCTGAGCTCCCACTAGTGGTGGCTGTATGTATCTGTATATAGTAATCTCCTGAGCTCCCTCTAGTGGTGTCTGTATATATCTGTATATAGTAATCTCCTGAGCTCCCTCTAGTGATGGCTGTATATATCTGTATGTAGTAATCTCCTGAGCTCCCCCTAGTGGTGGCTGTATGTATCTGTATATAGTAATCTCCTGAGCTCCCCCTAGTGGTGGCTGTATATATCTGTATGCAGTAATCTCCTGAGCTCCCTCTAGTGGTGGCTGTATATATCTGTATGGAGTAATCTCCTTAGCTCCCTCTAGTGGTGGCTGTATATATCTGTATGCAGTAATCTCCTGAGCTCCCTCTAGTGGTGGCTGTATATATCTGTATGTAGTAATCTCCTGAGCTCCCTCTAGTGGTGGCTGTATATATCTGTATGCAGTAATCTCCTGAGCTCCCTCTAGTGGTGGCTGTATATATCTGTATGCAGTAATCTCCTGAGCTCCCCCTAGTGGTGGCTGTATATATCTGTATGCAGTAATTTCCTGAGCTCCCTCTAGTGGTGGCTGTATATATCTGTATGTAGTAATCTCCTGAGCTCCCTCTAGTGGTGGCTGTATATATCTGTATGCAGTAATCTCCTGAGCTCCCTCTAGTGGTGGCTGTATATATCTGTATGCAGTAATCTCCTGAGCTCCCTCTAGTGGTGGCTTTATATATCTGTATGCAGTAATCGCCTGAGCTCCCTCTAGTGGTGGCTGTATATATCTGTATGCAGTAATCTCCTGAGCTCCCTCTAGTGGTGGCTGTATATATCTGTATGCAGTAATCTCCTTAGCTCCCTCTAGTGGTGGCTGTATATAGCTATGCAGTAAGTACCTGATGGGATGGAGAATTTGCTGGTACACCTAGCCCTTGGAGTCTGAGGGGTCCAGAGCATCTCTCTCAGGAGACCACTGCTGTAAATGATGTGTCATAGTTGGGGACACCAGTTATAGGAGCTTCCAGTAATTCCCCTGGTGCTGCACCCCCAGGTATTTGAGGGGTACATGTACAGCAGGGTATACAGCGCTGTCCCCTGCCTGAACTCTGCTGCAGCCGCTCCATCTGTTTACATAAGTTATATAAGCTGCGTGCATCCACAAATTCCAGCTCTGATTATGAAAGCTCGGAGCCTGCAGGGGAAAACGGGGCGGAGGGGGTTTAAGGCTCGATTTAAAGGGAAATTTCGGGACAGAGGTCTGCGACTCTGCACCCGTTGACCCCAAGTTACTGAGAAACACAGGCATGTTTTGTTTTTCGAGGAATGATCCAGGCTTTTGTGGGCAGGTGTCAGCGCCTCGGGGCCCAGCGTGCTGCGGTCAGCTGGGGGAAGCGATTGAGGACGGGGACGGTCCTGCTGGGAGTAATCCAGGCTCAGGACAATGTGCACCATTTCTTAAAGGGACCCTACAAAACACACAGCTTATAGAAATCATTGCAATATTTCCTCACAGCTGTGTCTGATTTCTCCACTGTTCATCCTGAGCTTCCTGGTTCATGAATAGAATGCTAGAATTTCCATTAACACTGACACCAAACAGTTGAAAGGAAAGTAACAATGCAGATTTATAGCTGGATGACAACCCCTATCAGGCACTGTCATGTCTTTATGCCAGCATGTGCTATCCAATGCAGAAACAGCTCAGGCCTCACACAAGTATTTGAAAAAAAAGGGATTATATTTGCAGGAAATGTCATGATTTTAGGTGTCCAGCCACCGCCTATAGGGAAACATAGCGCGGCCTATGCAGCCCAGGCCTCCCATATATACAACATCGAGCAGCAGGGATCCAGCCGTTATCGGGGGACTTCTAAAACAGAAAAGAAGGGAAAATTAAAGGAGCACTCCACTTCTTCTGATCGACATCTGTCTAGAATTAGAATCTACAAGTCCTTCGTCTGTTTTGTGCGGATCCTGACTCTTCTGCTCCGTTCACCTCTAAAGCTAAAGTGAACCTTCAGGATTTCCAATATCAGAGAGCAGTGCATTGTGGGAGCTCACAAGACCTTTACCGAATTAGAGCCCAGCTCTTCGGTCACATGTCCGACTTTGGGTGGGGCTAAGCTGCTGTCTGTTGCTTTGTATGTGAATGGAGAGAGTGGTGGAAACCCATGGGACGTCATTGTGTCCTGCGTACAAAGAGGTCGGGCTTGTGCAAATTTGCATAATAGGAGTGTTTTTTGCAATTAAGGGGTGTTTTCGGACACAAAGGGGGGTGGGGCTTAAAATAATTGTAAAATGTTGGGAGTTATACTTAGCAAGGGCCTAAGAAGTTGTGCCCTGTAGTCCCATAGTCTATAGCAGGGCTCAGCAACCTTCGGCACTCCAGCTGCCGTGAAACTACAACTCCCAGCGTGCTCCCCTCACTTCTACGGGAGTTTCAAGAACTGTTGAGCAAAGTGTGCATGCTGGGAGTTGTAGTTTCACAGCAGCTGTAGGGACCGGCCTGAGAGTGAGGACTTACCGTTGAGAATATGGAACTGATCCGCCGCCTCGCAGAACCCTGCAAAACAAAAGTACCGCGGTCTGTCAGGAAGCAATATGGCGGCTGGGGAGCCCTAGGTCGTTTATTATGCTGCTGGGACCTGTGGGAACCCCGCCTTTGGTCCTCCAAGCCCCGCCCCTTGTAGTAGCCACACCCCACGGCACTCACCGTATGACGGGAAGGGATATATATACTCCAGGTCTATTCCCTGCTTCCTGGTGAGATCGTCAAACTTCCGGTAGATGTCGTCACTCACTGAGGTTTTACGTCCTAAAAAAATATACGACATAGAAATCACTAATTTGGTGTTTTCTTCTCCATTCACAGCCAAAGCTGAGTCCGCACAGTCGATCTGTTAGGGGGTGGAGCTAAACTGTTGTCAGCTTTGGATGTGAATAGAGCAGGTTGTTGTATGGAGGGGGTTGGGCGCTGCTTAGATCTACTGACCATAGAGTTTAAGGGTTATCTTGTTCCTCCTCTGGTAGTACAATATGGCGTAATTCTGGTAGTCCGTCTCCCCCACGACCATGTCCAGCGACCCTACGTATCCCCGCGCTAAGGAGAAGGAAACACATTTATACTATGTAATAAACATGCAAAACTCACACTTAGGGCTCATGCACATGGTAATTTGCGGTCCGCAAGAAAAAAAAACGGATGACATCTGTGTTGCATCCGTTTTTTGCAGATCCATTGTAACAATGCCTGTCCCTGTCTGCAAAACGGACAAGAACAGGACATGTTCTATATATTTTTATTTTGGAACGGACATACGGACACGGAATGCACACGTAGACATTTCCGTTTGGTTTTTTTTCAAGCCCCCGCGGAAATGGAAGAAAAATACGTTTGTGTGCATGAGCCCTTAGGCCTCTTTCACACTACAGTGTTTTGCGGTCCGTTTTTCACAGATCCGTTTTTTGGTTTCGTTCCGTTGTTCCGTTCCGTTTTTCCGTATGGCATATACGTTAGGCCTCATGCACACGACCGTTGTTGTGTCCCGTGTCCGTTGTTCCGTTTTCCGTGATTTTCAATGGGTCCGTGGAAAACTCAGCTAATGCACCGTTTGTCATCCGCGTCCGTGATCCGTGTTTCCAGTCTGTGAAAAAAATAAGACCTGTCCTATTTTTTTCACGGACAACGGTTCGCAGACCCATTTAAGTCAATGGGTCCGTGAAAAACACAGAGGCACACAAGATTGTCATCCGTGTCCGCGCGTCCGCGTCCGTTTTTTTCCTATCATTTGCATGGCAAACTTGACTTAGACTTTTGTTTACTTTCCTTCATGTCTGGAGATCCTCCAAAAATAAAGGAAGACACACGGAAACAAAAACGGACACGGATCACGGAACAACGGAACCCCTTTTTGCTGACCGCAAAAAAATACTGTCGTGTGCATGAGGCCTTATACAGTAATTACATAGATAAAATTGGGCTGGGCATAACATTTTCAATAGATGATTCCACAAAAACGGAACGGATACGGAAGACATACGGACGCATTTCCGTATGTGTTCCGTTTTTTTTTTGCGGACCCGTTGACTTGAATGGAGCCACGGAACGTGATTTGCGGGCAATAATAGGACATGTTTTATCTTTCAACGGAACGGAAATACGGAAACGACAGGCATACGGAGTACATTCCGTTTTTTTTTTGCGGAACCATTGAAATGAATGGTTCTGTATACGGACCGTATACGGAACACAAAAAACGACCCGCAAAACGAAAAAAAAAAACGGTAGTGTGAAAGAGGCCTTAAAGGGATGGTCCACCTGACGTTTCATTTAATTTTCAGTGTGGTTTTTGATCTCTTGGAAACCATCAGCTGCTGGTTACCGATGTGATATATGGTGTTTAGTGCTCTGCTCTCCAATAGAAAAAAAAAATGTTCTTTCTGTTTCAGTATCTCTGCTTGCTGTCAGTGCATGGGAACAAGTCTTTATATCCAGAAACTAAAAAACCTGCTCTGACCTAATGCTTCTCACAGCTGAAGCTTTGTACCCGCTGCAGACAATACCTGTCACCTGCACTGATACATTGTAACAAACTATCAGAACAGGGGAGAGACCCGCGCTGCTGATGTGTTTAGCTCATAGTGGCTGGATGCAATTGTAACAAACCCTGAGCTGTACCAAGCATATGGTCTGTACAGATTTTTAATCTCAGAAAATAAACCAGACAGTTACCATTCACTGACTGCAAGCAGTGTAAAATCGGTGATGAACTGAATCCCAGAATGTTGGTGTTTTATTATTATTTGGAGATTATTTCACAATCGGCTATCCTACTTATTGACAGTTTCCATCAGATTTTTTTCTACCCTGTCACAAAAACAGAAAAAAACTGGAATTTTTGTGCTGCGTATATAGCACACATGAAGCGGTGCTTGCTGACTGTATAAAGGCGGAGTGTCCCTTTAATGCGTCCCCCATATAACCAACCTTTCAGGGTGAACCTGCCCTTAGCGGATTTGCTCGGTTGATAAGAATGTTTGATCTCCCAACAGATCCCGTCCCTGAGAGAGAAGAAGACATGAACCGTTATGGAGCCTGTTCACACTGCTGGACTGACATATATGCCGTATCCGCCCTCAGCAGTGTATACAGATCTGCCTGCTGATGGTTTCCTTACAGTTTCCGGAAGGTGCTGACGGCCATCGTCTCCGCTCCCCTGGCATTCTTGGACAGCGAGGCCTGAATTATGGTGGCCTCCACCCGATGGTTGTTTGTCTTCAGGTAATTACACTCCGAAGCGACTGATAGAAGATACCACCTTCCTGAGAACTGAGAGTACAACTCCCATCAGTGCCAACAATAATATACTCATCCCTGAGAACTGAGAGTACAACTCCCATCAGTGCCGCTAATGATAATACAGTGATAAACACATATGATCAGATGTAGTGTACATATCAGTCACCTCCAGATGCTGTATCTAATCCTCTCCTGTGTGATACTGTCTGCTGAGCTGTGTATCTAATCCTATCCTGTGTGATACTGTCTGCTGAGCTGTGTATCTAATCCTATCCTGTGTGATACTGTCTGCTGAGCTGTGTATCTAATCCTATCCTGTGTGATACTGTCTGCTGAGCTGTGTATCTAATCCTATCCTGTGTGATACTGTCTGCTGAGCTGTGTATCTAATCCTACTCCTGTGTGATACTGTCTGCTGAGCTGTGTATCTAATCCTATCCTGTGTGATACTGTCTGCTGAGCTGTGTATCTAATCCTCTCCTGTGTGATACTGTCTGCTGAGCTGTGTATCTAATCCTATCCTGTGTGATACTGTCTGCTGAGCTGTGTATCTAATACTCTCCTGTGGTGATACTGTCTGCTGAGCTGTGTATCTAATCCTATCCTGTGTGATACTGTCTGCTGAGCTGTGTATCTAATCCTCTCCTGTGTGATACTGTCTGCTGAGCTGTGTATCTAATCCTATCCTGTGTGATACTGTCTGCTGAGCTGTGTATCTAATCCTATCCTGTGTGATACTGTCTGCCTGAGCTGTGTATCTAATCCTATCCTGTGTGATACTGTCTGCTGAGCTGTGTATCTAATCCTATCCTGTGTGATACTGTCTGCTGAGCTGTGTATCTAATCCTATCCTGTGTGATACTGTCTGCTGAGCTTGTATCTAATCCTATCCTGTGTGATACTGTCTGCTGAGCTGTGTATCTAATCCCTGCTCCTGTGTGATACTGTCTGCTGAGCTGTGTATCTAATCCTATCCTGTGTGATACTGTCTGCTGAGCTGTGTATCTAATCCTATCCGGTGTGATACTGTCTGCTGAGCTGTGTATCTAATCCTATCCTGTGTGATACTGTCTGAGCTGTGTATCTAATCCTATCCTGTGTGATACTGTCTGCTGAGCTGTGTATCTAATCCTATCCTGTGTGATACTGTCTGCTGAGCTGTGTATCTAATCCTATCCTGTGTGATACTGTCTGCTGAGCTGTGTATCTAATCCTATCCTGTGTGATACTGTCTGCTGAGCTGTGTATCTAATCCTATCCTGTGTGATACTGTCTGCTGAGCTGTGTATCTAATCCTATCCTGTGTGATACTGTCTGCTGAGCTGTGTATCTAATCCTATCCTGTGTGATACTGTCTGCTGAGCTGTGTATCTAATCCTATCCTGTGTGATACTGTCTGCTGAGCTGTGTATCTAATCCTATCCTGTGTGATACTGTCTGCTGAGCTGTGTATCTAATCCTATCCTGTGTGATACTGTCTGCTGAGCTGTGTATCTAATCCTATCCTGTGTGATACTGTCTGCTGAGCTGTGTATCTAATCCTATCCTGTGTGATACTGTCTGCTGAGCTGTGTATCTAATCCTATCCTGTGTGATACTGTCTGCTGAGCTGTGTATCTAATCCTATCCTGTGTGATACTGTCTGCTGAGCTGTGTATCTAATCCTATCCTGTGTGATACTGTCTGCTGAGCTGTGTATCTAATCCTATCCTGTGTGATACTGTCTGCTGAGCTGTGTATCTAATCCTATCCTGTGTGATACTGTCTGCTGAGCTGTGTATCTAATCCTATCCTGTGTGATACTGCCTGCTGAGCTGTGTATCTAATCCTATCCTGTGTGATACTGTCTGCTGAGCTGTGTATCTAATCCTATCCTGTGTGATACTGTCTGCTGAGCTGTGTATCTAATCCTATCCTGTGTGATACTGTCTGCTGAGCTGTGTATCTAATCCTATCCTGTGTGATACTGTCTGCTGAGCTGTGTATCTAATCCTATCCTGTGTGATACTGTCTGCTGAGCTGTGTATCTAATCCTATCCTGTGTGATACTGTCTGCTGAGCTGTGTATCTAATCCTATCCTGTGTGATACTGTCTGCTGAGCTGTGTATCTAATCCTATCCTGTGTGATACTGTCTGCTGAGCTGTGTATCTAATCCTATCCTGTGTGATACTGTCTGCTGAGCTGTGTATCTAATCCTATCCTGTGTGATACTGTCTGCTGAGCTGTGTATCTAATCCTATCCTGTGTGATACTGTCTGCTGAGCTGTGTATCTAATCCTATCCTGTGTGATACTGTCTGCTGAGCTGTGTATCTAATCCTATCCTGTGTGATACTGTCTGCTGAGCTGTGTATCTAATCCTATCCTGTGTGATACTGTCTGCTGAGCTGTGTATCTAATCCTATCCTGTGTGATACTGTCTGCTGAGCTGTGTATCTAATCCTATCCTGTGTGATACTGTCTGCTGAGCTGTGTATCTAATCCTATCCTGTGTGATACTGTCTGCTGAGCTGTGTATCTAATCTATCCTGTGTGATACTGTCTGCTGAGCTGTGTATCTAATCCTATCCTGTGTGATACTGTCTGCTGAGCTGTGTATCTAATCCTATCCTGTGTGATACTGTCTGCTGAGCTGTGTATCTAATCCTATCCTGTGTGATACTGTCTGCTGAGCTGTTGTATCTAATCCTATCCTGTGTGATACTGCCTGCTGAGCTGTGTATCTAATCCTATCCTGTGTGATACTGTCTGCTGAGCTGTGTATCTAATCCTATCCTGTGTGATACTGTCTGCTGAGCTGTGTATCTAATCCTATCCTGTGTGATACTGTCTGCTGAGCTGTGTATCTAATCCTATCCTGTGTGATACTGCCTGCTGAGCTGTGTATCTAATCCTATCCTGTGTGATACTGTCTGCTGAGCTGTGTATCTAATCCTATCCTGTGTGATACTGTCTGCTGAGCTGTGTATCTAATCCTATCCTGTGTGATACTGTCTGCTGAGCTGTGTATCTAATCCTATCCTGTGTGATACTGTCTGCTGAGCTGTGTATCTAATCCTATCCTGTGTGATACTGTCTGCTGAGCTGTGTATCTAATCCTATCCTGTGTGATACTGTCTGCTGAGCTGTGTATCTAATCCTATCCTGTGTGATACTGTCTGCTGAGCTGTGTATCTAATCCTATCCTGTGTGATACTGTCTGCTGAGCTGTGTATCTAATCCTAGTCCTGTGTGATACCGTCTGCAGAGCTGTTATCTAATCCTATCCTGTGTGATACTGTCTGCTGAGCTGTGTATCTAATCCTATCCTGTGTGATACTGTCTGCTGAGCTGTGTATCTAATCCTATCCTGTGTGATACTGTCTGCTAGCTGTGTATCTATCCTATCCTGTGTGATACTGTCTGCTGAGCTGTGTATCTAATCCTATCCTGTGTGATACTGTCTGCTGAGCTGTGTATCTAATCCTATCCTGTGTGATACTGTCTGCTGAGCTGTGTATCTAATCCTATCCTGTGTGATACTGTCTGCTGAGCTGTGTATCTAATCCTATCCTGTGTGATACTGTCTGCTGAGCTGTGTATCTAATCCTATCCTGTGTGATACTGCCTGCTGAGCTGTGTATCTAATCCTATCCTGTGTGATACTGTCTGCTGAGCTGTGTATCTAATCCTATCCTGTGTGATACTGTCTGCTGAGCTGTGTATCTAATCCTATCCTGTGTGATACTGTCTGCTGAGCTGTGTATCTAATCCTATCCTGTGTGATACTGTCCTGCTGAGCTGTGTATCTATCCTATCCTGTGTGATACTGTCTGCTGAGCTGTGTATCTAATCCTATCCTGTGTGATACTGTCTGCTGAGCTGTGTATCTAATCCTATCCTGTGTGATACTGTCTGCTGAGCTGTGTATCTAATCCTATCCTGTGTGATACTGTCTGCTGAGCTGTGTATCTAATCCTATCCTGTGTGATACTGTCTGCTGAGCTGTGTATCTAATCCTATCCTGTGTGATACTGTCTGCTGAGCTGTGTATCTAATCCTATCCTGTGTGATACTGTCTGCTGAGCTGTGTATCTAATCCTATCCTGTGTGATACTGTCTGCTGAGCTGTGTATCTAATCCTATCCTGTGTGATACTGGTCTGCTGAGCTGTGTATCTAATCCTATCCTGTGTGATACTGTCTGCTGAGCTGTGTATCTAATCCTATCCTGTGTGATACTGTCTGCTGAGCTGTGTATCTAATCCTATCCTGTGTGATACTGTCTGCTGAGCTGTGTATCTAATCCTATCCTGTGTGATACTGTCTGCTGAGCTGTGTATCTAATCCTATCCTGTGTGATACTGTCTGCTGAGCTGTGTATCTAATCCTATCCTGTGTGATACTGTCTGCTGAGCTGTGTATCTAATCCTATCCTGTGTGATACTGTCTGCTGAGCTGTGTATCTAATCCTATCCTGTGTGATACTGTCTGCTGAGCTGTGTATCTAATCCTATCCTGTGTGATACTGTCTGCTGAGCTGTGTATCTAATCCTCTCCTGTGTGATACTGTCTGCTGAGCTGTGTATCTAATCCTATCCTGTGTGATACTGTCTGCTGAGCTGTGTATCTAATCCTATCCTGTGTGATACTGTCTGCTGAGCTGTGTATCTAATCCTATCCTGTGTGATACTGTCTGCTGAGCTGTGTATCTAATCCTATCCTGTGTGATACTGTCTGCTGAGCTGTGTATCTAATCCTATCCTGTGTGATACTGTCTGCTGAGCTGTGTATCTAATCCTATCCTGTGTGATACTGTCTGCTGAGCTGTGTATCTAATCCTATCCTGTGTGATACTGTCTGCTGAGCTGTGTATCTAATCCTATCCTGTGTGATACTGTCTGCTGAGCTGTGTATCTAATCCTATCCTGTGTGATACTGTCTGCTGAGCTGTGTATCTAATCCTATCCTGTGTGATACTGTCTGCTGAGCTGTGTATCTAATCCTATCCTGTGTGATACTGTCTGCTGAGCTGTGTATCTAATCCTATCCTGTGTGATACTGTCTGCTGAGCTGTGTATCTAATCCTATCCTGTGTGATACTGTCTGCTGAGCTGTGTATCTAATCCTATCCTGTGTGATACTGTCTGCTGAGCTGTGTATCTAATCCTATCCTGTGTGATACTGTCTGCTGAGCTGTGTATCTAATCCTATCCTGTGTGATACTGTCTGCTGAGCTGTGTATCTAATCCTATCCTGTGTGATACTGTCTGCTGAGCTGTGTATCTAATCCTATCCTGTGTGATACTGTCTGCTGAGCTGTGTATCTAATCCTATCCTGTGTGATACTGTCTGCTGAGCTGTGTATCTAATCCTATCCTGTGTGATACTGTCTGCTGAGCTGTGTATCTAATCCTATCCTGTGTGATACTGTCTGCTGAGCTGTGTAATCTAATCCTATCTGTGTGATACATGTCTGCTGAGCTGTGTATCTAATCCTATCCTGTGTGATACTGTCTGCTGAGCTGTGTATCTAATCCTATCCTGTGTGATACTGTCTGCTGAGCTGTGTATCTAATCCTATCCTGTGTGATACTGTCTGCTGAGCTGTGTATCTAATCCTATCCTGTGTGATACTGTCCTGCTGAGCTGTGTATCTAATCCTATCCTGTGTGATACTGTCTGCTGAGCTGTGTATCTAATCCTATCCTGTGTGATACTGTCTGCTGAGCTGTGTATCTAATCCTATCCTGTGTGATACTGTCTGCTGAGCTGTGTATCTAATCCTATCCTGTGTGATACTGTCTGCTGAGCTGTGTATCTAATCCTATCCTGTGTGATACTGTCTGCTGAGCTGTGTATCTAATCCTCCTGTGTGATACTCTGCTGAGCTGTGTATCTAATCCTATCCTGTGTGATACTGTCTGCTGAGCTGTGTATCTAATCCTATCCTGTGTGATACTGTCTGCTGAGCCGTGTATCTAATCCTATCCTGTGTGATACTGTCTGCTGAGCTGTGTATCTAATCCTATCCTGTGTGATACTGTCTGCTGAGCTGTGTATCTAATCCTCTCCTGTGTGATACTGTCTGCTGAGCTGTGTATCTAATCCTATCCTGTGTGATACAGTCTGCTGAGCTGTGTATCTAATCCTCTCCTGTGTGATACTGTCTGCTGAGCTGTGTATCTAATCCCCTCCTGTGTGATACTGTCTGCTGAGCTGAGTATCTAATGCTCAGGGTCGGTGAGGTCAGGTGACATTGCTAGGACGTAGTCTATGGTTTGCACACAGCCCCAGTATGTATATGTTCGGCAGCCTGGTACTGTATCTGTTGGGAGTTGTAGTTTGCAAGGGTTGGACACCATGAGATGCGGTTCTATATATATTCTGATCCGCGTGCACGGAACGAATCAAGTAGATTCCACAGTTCAAATGATAAAAAGTTGCAGTTCCCGCGTTGTATGTAGTTTCCTTGCGATATCTTTATTTTCCAAAAAACAGCTTCACAAATACGGACCAATTCACACACTGCTGCACAGTTGCCGCGTTTCGAACTTTGGTGTTCTAAGGGCTCTTTCACACCTGCGTTCTTGTCTTCCGGCATAGAGTTCCGTCGTCGGGGCTCTATGCCGAAAGAATACTGATCAGGATTATCCTAATGCATTCTGAATGGAGTGAAATCCGTTCAGGATGCATCAGGATGTCTTCAGTTCCGGACCGGAACGTTTTTTGGCCGGAGAAAATACCGCAGCATGCTGCGCTTTTCGCTCCGGCCAAAAATCCTGAACACTTGCCGCAAGGCCGGATCCGGAATTAATGCCCATTGAAAGGCATTGATCCGGATCCGGCCTTAATCTAAACGTCGTTTCGGCGCATTGCCGGATGCGACGTTTAGCTTTTTTTCTGAATGGTTACCATGGCTGCCGGGACGCTAAAGTCCTGTTTGCCATGGTAAAGTGTAGTGGGGAGCGGGGGAGCGGCATACTTACCATCCGTGCGGCTCCCGGGGCGCTCCAGAGTGACGTCATTCTGGAGCGCCCCGGGAGCCGCGCGGACTGTAAGTATACCGCTCCCCCGCTCCCCACTACTACTAAGGCAACCAGGACTTTAATAGCGTCCCGGCTGCCATAGTAACACTGAACGCATTTTGAAGACGGATCCGTCTCCAAATGCTTTCAGTTCACTTGCGTTTTTCCGGATCCGGCGTGTAATTCCTGCAAGTGGAGTACACGCCGGATCCGGACAACGCAAGTGTGAAAGAGGCCTTAGTCGTAACTGTGTGTGGCCCCTGTCGCTCCGGTTTGAGGATATTCTGTCCGCCCCCCCCCCCCCCCCCCCGAAGGGAGGGAACAGACCACCCCTCCCCCAGAAGCCGCAGCGCGCCCACGGCCTGTTTCTACCACCTATATAAATAGCTTACATTCAGTATAAAATATGCATATAAACAAGAACAATAGAGAAATAATAAACATATATATAAAGAATGAATACACAAATACATAGGCGGTAATATAAAAACCGCATCCTACAAAGGGCGGGATATTGGAGGCTCCGATTGAACACCAGACGCCCCCTAGGGCTGAATAAGAGGAAGGAACTAATGTTTATTTATTACCCTCTTTATCTGGTCCCCGGTACCGTTTATTGCCTCTTTACGCCGTTTCTAGTATTTTTCACACCGAGCTGTAGATGGCTAATCAGGAATCTAATTATATTGTTAGATGATCAGTTTCTGAAATGCGTCTTTTATCCTGTGTGATCTGTATGTGTTTGTGTATTTATTCTTTATATATATGTTTATTATTTCTCTATTGTTCTTGTTTATATGCATATTTTATACTGAATGTAAGCTATTTATATAGGTGGTAGAAACAGGCTGTGGGCGCGCTGCGGCTTCTGGGGGAGGGGTGGTCTGTTCCCTCCCTTCGGGGGGGAGGGTCGGACTGAATATCCTCAAACCGGAGTGACAGGGGCCACACACGGTTATGAGTAAGAACGCCAAAGCTCGAAACGCGGCAACTGTGCAGCAGTGTGTGAATTGGTCCTTATTTGTGAAGTTGTTTTTGAAAAATAAAGATATCGCAAGGAAACTACATACAACGCTGGAACTCCTCCGTTTCATCATAAGATGCGGCCCCTGGAAGGTGGCGTCAGCGGTGGCTGGTACGGCCTCAGATGGAGCCCCCCATTGCCCAGGACTGAGGCCGGTGTTGGCCCCCACCCCTCATAGACCAGTGCCCCCCGCTCCAGCCCCTTCCCCCGCACTCTCACCTGCTTGATGTTGAAGTTGGCCGCACTCTGTATCTTGTTTATCGGACTCTCCGGGGGATTCTTGTTTTTTTGCCCCCAGGTATAATGGGGGATGCAGAGGACCATGACGACGAGGGCCACGTTCAGGGGTGACATGGTGGTCGGGAGCCTGAGCTATAATGAAGCCCTCCCCAGCGCAGAGCTGTGTACACGGCCAGTGTTTGCTGGGGGGTTGGGAAATCCTTATCTGTTTGCTGGAATTGACAAGCTTTGTGTGGCCCCAAAGGTCAGGGCCTCAGTCCTCCCACCGGGGCGGAGCCACGAGACCCCCCTAGCTGCCACAGGAGGATATGGGGGGAAGGGGGGGTTGTACTGACACCTAGTGGTGCGGCAGACATCAGCTGCACATCAGGGGTGTAAATAAGCTCCATAAAATCTGTATTCAGCCCAGTCCACCATGACGACTTCCCTCAACCATGACCCATTCTGCAGAATTAAATGCTTTTCTTTGATTCATCGCTTTTCCAACCCCCCAGAAACCTGCCACCCAGAGTGCCCCAGTAATAGTGCCGCCATTGTGACAAACAGCAGGAGTGTCCCCTTTCCACCTACACAGTAACAGTGCCTGCTTTATGTCCTCACACAGTACTGCCTCCGCTGTGCCCCCCACACAGTAATACTGCCTCCGCTGTGCCCCCCACACACAGTAATACTGCCTCCGCTGTGCCCCCCACACACAGTAATACTGCCTCCGCTGTGCCCCCCACACAGTAATACTGCCTCCGCTGTGCCCCCCACACAGTAATACTGCCTCCGCTGTGCCCCCCACACAGTAATACTGCCTCCGCTGTGCCCCCCACACACAGTAATACTGCCTCCGCTGTGCCCCCCACACAGTAATACTGCCTCCGCTGTGCCCCCCACACAGTAATACTGCCTCCGCTGTGCCCCCCACACACAGTAATACTGCCTCCGCTGTGCCCCCCACACAGTAATACTGCCTCCGCTGTGCCCCCCACACAGTAATACTGCCTCCGCTGTGCCCCCCACACACAGTAATACTGCCTCCGCTGTGCCCCCCACACAGTAATACTGCCTCCGCTGTGCCCCCCACACACAGTAATACTGCCTCCGCTGTGCCCCCCACACAGTAATACTGCCTCCTTTGTGCCCCCCGAGTAATAGAGCCTCCTTTGTGCTCCCATAGTAATACTGCCTCGTTTGTGCCCCCCATAGTAATACTGCCTCCTTTGTGCCCCCCCATAGTTATACTGCCTCCTTTGTCCCCCCACTTAGTAATACTGCCTCCTTTGTCCCCCCACTTAGTAATACTGCCTCCTTTGTGCCCCCATAGTAATACTGCCTCCTTTGTGCCCCCCATAGTAATACTGCCTCCTTTGTGCCCCCACACAGTAATACTGCCTCCTTTGTGCCCCCCACACAGTAATAGAGCCGCCTTTGTGCCCCCCATAGTAATACTGCCTCCTTTGTGCCCCCCCCCACAGTAATAGAAACTCCTTTGTGCCCCCCATAGTAATACTGCCTCCTTTGTGCCCCCCATACAGTAATTTACTGCCTCATTTGTGCCCTACTTAGTAATATAGTGCCTCCCAAACAGTAATATAATGCCTCCTCTGTGCCCTCCATAGTAATACTGCCTCCTTTGTGCCCCCCACAGTAATATAATGCATCCCTTGTGCCTCACACAGTAATATAATGCATCCTTTGTGCCTCACACAGTAATATAATGCCTCCTTTGTGCCTCACACAGTAATATAATGCCTCCTTTGTGCCCCTACACAGTAATATGCCTCCGTTGTGCCTCCACACAGTAATATGATGCCTCCTTTGTGCCTCCACACAGTAATATACTGCCTTCTTTGTGCCCCCCACACTGTAATACCCAACTGGATCGGAGGCCTGAGGATGCGGGTGCAGTTGAGATTGCGGGGTGCAGTTGAGGATGTGTGTTGCAGTTGATGCGGGTGCAGTTGAGGAGGCGGTTGCAGTTGAGGAGGCGGTTGCAGTTGAGGATGCGGGTGCAGTTGAGGATGCAGGTGCAGTTGAGGATACGGGTGTAAGTTGAGGATACGGGTGCATTTGAGGATGTGGGTTGCAGTTGAGGATGCGGGTGCAGTTGAGGATGTGGGTTGCAGTTGAGGATGCGGGTGCAGTTGAGGATGCGGGTGCAGTTGAGGATGCGGGTTGCAGTTGAGGATGCGGGTGCAGTTGAGGATGCAGGGTGCAGTTGAGGATGCGGGGTGCAGTTGAGGATGCAGGTTGCAGTTGAGGATGCGGGTGCAGTTGAGGATGCGGGTGCAGTTGAGGATGCGGGTTGCAGTTGAGGATGCAAGTACAGTTGAGGATGCGGGTTGCAGTTGAGGATGCGGGTTGCAGTTGAGGATGCGGTTTGCAGTTGAGGATGCAGGTGCAGTTGAGGAAGCGGGTTGCAGTTGAGCATGCCGGTTGCAGTTGAGGATGCGGGTTGCAGTTGAGGATGCGGGTGCAGTTGAGGATGCGGGTGCAGTTGAGGATGCGGGTTGCAGTTGAGGATGCGGGTGCAGTTGATGATGCGGGTTGCAGTTGATGATGCGGGTTGCAGTTGAGGATGCGGGTGCAGTTGAGGATGCGGGTGCAGTTGAGGATGCGGGTTGCAGTTGAGGATGCGGGTGCAGTTGAGGATGCGGGTGCAGTTGATGATGCGGGGTGCAGTTGAGGATGCGGGTTGCAGTTGAGGATGCGGTTGCAGTTGAGGATGCGGGTGCAGTTGATGATGCGGGTTGCAGTTGAGGATGCGGGTTGCAGTTGAGGATGCGGGTTGCAGTTGAGGATGCGGGTTGCAGTTGAGGATGCGGGTGCAGTTGATGATGCGGGTTGCAGTTGAGGATGCGGGTTGCAGTTGAGGATGCGGGTTGCAGTTGAGGATGCGGGTGCAGTTGAGGATGCGGGTGCAGTTGAGGATGCGGGGTGCAGTTGAGGATGCGGGTGAAGTTAATGATGCGGGTGCAGTTACCACCTGACGAGGCTGAAATTAGAATCTTATTCACATCATTTGTCTTTTTTCTGAATCAGGAGGCAGAGTTGTAGCCGGGAAGCAGCGATCGTCCTGAGGGAAATCACTTCAAAGCGTCACGAAAACAGAAATGACAGGTGCACAGATGGGCATGAGTGTGAGGTAAAGGGTTAAATTATTTTGGGACACTGATCTCACATTGCCAACATACAGAGGGCGATGCCTCACATCGGATTCAGTTGGGATCTGCCTGGCACAAACAGGTTCTCACAGTATACAGTGCCCCTCTGCCCGCTTTGATGCCAGTTCTTGCGCTCCAGGCTGAACTCCACCACATACAATACAGGGCATTACCCTCTGCATGTTGGCAGTGCCCGATCAGTGGCTCACATTCATTTAACCCTTTACATCACAGTCTTGTGCTCACCTTGATGCCCATTTGTGTGCCCACCTGAAGCCTGGTAGCCACCTGCAGGCCACTTCCCCTCTGGGCTTGGTCATGTGGACAATAAAAGTCCTTAAGGGGTTAATAATTGTGTAATCTTAGTCGCATCACAAACGCTTTGTTGTTGTAATTCTTGTTCCCTGCATTACAGCGTCTTGGCCACCAGGTGGCAGCACTCCCTGGCTGTAGTGAGTTTGTTAGAGCCTGTGTGCGGCATGGACTTACATGGTGCTCAGTGTCAGGAGGCTGCACCGCCGCTATATCTGTCCCTGCTCAGCCCACCGCCCCCCAACCATAGAGCAGCGGGGGGCGGGCCAGAGCGCCACCAATCATAGAGAGGCCGGGAGGAGAGAGAGACAGCGACGATGCGGAAGTGCAGGTGAGGCTGGGGCCGCGGGGAAGAGATGTGGGGGCAGGAGGTGGACGGACAGTGACCGTGTGTACTGTGCTGTACCCCATCGGTATACACTGACCCTGCACCCCGTATACTCTGTGCTGTACCCCATCTGTATACACTGACCCTGCACCCCGTATACTCTGTGCTGTACCCCATCTGTATACACTGACCCTGCACCCCGTATACTCTGTGCTGTACCCCATCTGTATACACTGACCCTGCACCCCGTATACTCTGTGCTGTACCCCATCTGTATACACTGACCCTGCACCCCGTATACTCTGTGCTGTACCCCATCTGTATACACTGACCCTGCACCCCGTATACTCTGTGCTGTACCCCATCTGTATACACTGACCCTGCACCCCGTATACTCTGTGCTGTACCCCATCTGTATACACTGACCGTGCACCCCGTATATTCTGTGCTGTACCCCATCTGTATACACTGACCCTGCATACTCTGTGCTGTACCCCATCTGTATACACTGTGCTGTACCCTTTATACACTGACCCTGTGCTTTACCCCATATAACTGTATACACTGACCCTGCAGACTGTGCTGTACTCCATATACACTGACCCTGTATACACTGTGCTGTACCCCATATACCTGTATACACTGACCCTGCATACTCTGTGCTGTACCCCATATACCTGTATACACTGACCCTGCTCTCCGTATACTCTGTGCTGTACCTCATATAACTGCATACACTGTGCTGTACCCTATATACACTGACCCTGCATACTCTGTGCTGTACCCCATATACCTGTATACCCTGCATACTCTGTGCTGTACCCCATATGCCTGTATACACTGACCCTGCTCTCCGTATACACTGTGCTGTACCTCATATACCTGTATACACTGATCCTGCATACACTGTGCTGTACCTGTATATACTGTGTACTGCACCTCATAACCATTGTATATAGGAGCATTGCACCCTGTATACCTGCAGGCAGCACCCATCATCTCAGGTCTCCATGTGGTTGTATTTCAGGACGGGCTGAAGACGACAGAATGACACAATGGAAGACGCGGGGCCCTCCCTCCTCCCTGACAGCATCCTCTACCAGATATTCCTGAACCTGGGGCCTGTAGATCTACTGTCTGCTGGTCTGGTGTGCCGGCGCTGGTACCAGGTCTCCAGAGATGACTTCTTGTGGAAGGAGCTGTTCTACAGACATTACCAGGTGCAGCGGTACATCCACCGGTACCCAGGTAAGGTACAGGGTCCCCCCCTCCTGACAGATACAGGTGGGGGAGACCTAGTGTACGCGGGGGACGCTTCTCCTCCTCATACAGTGACACGCTGTTTGTATGACAGGCTCCGACTCCTGGTATGAGGAGTTCCAGCGTCTCTGTGACAGTGTCCCATGTGTGGAGGTGGAGAGGCTGCAGGAGCACACGGACCAGGTCCTGCACATCAGCTTCTCCCGCTCCGGAGAACTCTGCGCCTCCTGCTCTAAGGACTGCACGGTGAAGGTGAGGACACCCCCGCTCCACCCAGACCTCCCACAGCTTTACTTACCACATCTTCTCCTTGTCCTGCAGATATGGAACACCAGACACCCCATAACCCTTCAGCACAGCGCAAACATGAGGCCTCACCACTGGAACTACACCCAGTTTTCACAGTTTAATTCTGACGACACGCTCCTCCTGGTGTCCGGGGTCTACGTGGGACCCCACAACTCGTGTGCAGGAGAGATAGCCGTCTTCAGTCTCGGTAAACGCCTCTCAGGCTATTAATGTGTTTGGAGATTATGTTGTAAAATTATTAAAAAAAACTTCGACACTTTTGTCTGATTCTGATGAAGCTTGGTGACAACCAATGTGGACGCTGTCAAAGCTCCTGCACTGGTTAATACTTGGCTTTCCTAGAGTCCTGAAAGGAACATTTTTAAGATGTGTAGGAGGAAGGGAATATATCGTTGTGTATTGCTCTCCACCCACAGATGGATTTAACCTTCTGTCCAGAGTAAGGAATAAACCCTACGACGTGTTTGGCTGTTGGCTCAATAACACGCACCTAATCTCCGGGAACCTGCACCGCATGGGCCGGGTCACCTCCTGCTCCGTGCTGTGGCTGAACAAGGCCTTTCAGGTATGTACATCGGGAACTGGGAGGACGGGGGCTGGAGCAGAGAATGTATATTTCACATGACCTCCTTCTCTAGGACGTGGAGTCCGAGAACCTTAATGTGGTGAAGCGACTCTTCAAAATCCAGAACCTGAACGCTAGCACTATCCGTATGATCATGGTGGCCGATTCCCCGGATGTACTGGCGGGGGCTGGGAATAAGGGCGAGGAGGCGGAACAATGTCCTCCACAGCTACCAGAGAAGGAAGAGGACAGCGCCGCGGAGGACGAGCGAGGAAGGGACATTGTGGAGGAAGACGCTCAGATCACTGCTGCTCTTCAGTTTTTAATGGATGACCAAGAACAGCAGGGGGCGCCGCAGCCTCCACTCACTGAGGAGCAGTTTGAGACTAAGGTGGCCCAGTGGTATGCAAAATACAGGACAAGACAGTCAGACAGACCGCAGGCCGGGGAGGGAAGCGAGAAATACCTCATCTTCACTACCGGCTCTCTGACCTACTCCCCTCATCAGATCGGTAAGCAGTCTGCTGTTGCAGATTATTTTTCTACTCGTAACAGGGCATTTATGGCACTGGATCCCACCTTTGGGACCCCCTCTGATCTCATGAATAGGGCCCTAACACAGGGAATGGGAAGGAGGCATGTATGGCTGTCTCCATTCACTCCTACGAGTAGTTAAGAGCAGACCCCAGAGGTGTGATCCTGTGGCCATGCTGTAAATGCCCTTACAGGAGTAACCCTTCTCGGCTTGCCCCTAGTCTCTCCGCCATGCATGTCTGATTCATGTTACTAATTGTTACCTGCTGCATCAGCGCTGACGGACTATGAAACAAAGTATGGCAGCATGTAACTGTAGTGTTTAGTAAAATAGACGGTATGGCAGGAGGCTGAAGGGCGGCCTGCCTCTGCATCCTACAGGAACCCCTCTTCAGCATTTAGGAGAAGGCAGGAGGAATATCCTTAGTGATGCTCAGTTACAGGGAACTCTTTAAAGTGCATTTAGTAATAAAATTTAACATAATTCCCTAATAAGATATAATAGAAAACAAAACCTAATGTGTACTGGGTGGGGTCCATATAAAGTGTAGCTGTCATTTCCTTTTTATATTTGCTTTTCCTTGTCTGCAATTAATCTTTAAAGGGAGTGTCAGCAGGACCTGCCCTGTGCCCTGTAGGAGTAGGTCTGCTGAATGTAACCCTTGCACTATGGGTACGGCCACGCGGTTAGGTTTCTGTATGCCCGTTTGGAAGCCAAAACCAGGAGTGAATTTCAAAAAAGAAGTCGTATCTGTCCTTTATACTTTCTCTACTTTCGTGATCCACTCCAGATTTTGGCATTTAAAACGGCATCTGGAAACTTGACCGTGTGGCCGTACCCTAAGGGCCGACATGAGCAACTCTGTGCACTCTTGCTCTTCCTACTTCTGGATTGACAGAGCCAGATTCCTGCATAGTCTTCTCGCCTGGCCCTGTCAATCAAGGAGAGGAAGGGGCTGGAGGCAGGCGCACTGAATGTCTGCCTGCTGACGGGCTCCATTTACTTCTATGTGCCTGTAGTAAGAGTGTTCTGCCACAAGATGGCTCTGTATATTCCAACACTACTCCATTGATCTCAACCCATTGTGGGTTTTTTTTCTTCCGCAGGGATTAAGCAGCTTCTTCCACATCAGATGACCACAGAAGGGCCCGTGCTGGGAGAGGAGCGGGGCCCCAATGAGTTCTTTGACTCTCTTGACCATGTGATTAACATTCACGGGCACATTATAGGCATGGGTCTTTCCCCGGATCACAGGTGAGATCACGATCTGCTGTTAATTACTTCTGATCAATCGTCTATGTGATACTATTATTCTTCTAGACCAGTGACCTCCAGCTGTTGCCACATGCTGGGAGTTGTAGTTTTGCAACAGCTGGCGACCACTAGTCTAGACAGTGCTTTCTGCTCTTTGTAGGTATCTGTATGTAAATAGCCGCTCCTGGCCGAAAGACTGCGTGATCTCTAATCCCATGTATCCACCGCCCATTGCCGAGGAAATAGAACTTCGAGTCTTTGACCTTAAGACCCTGCGGGAGGTGAAGGAGCCTCTCCGAGCCCACCGAGCGTACACCCCCAATAACGAGTGCTTCTTCATCTTCCTAGACGTCAGCCAAGACTTTGTGGCCAGGTGAGTGCAGAACCGATGCAGTAGAGAAGTATTAGAATCGATCCGCAGCAAACCCATTAGCCGGGCTTTTGATCTGATTCTCCTTAGAGGGGGGCACTGGCTCTCCTTAGAGGGGGGCACTGGCTCTCCTTAGAGGGGGGCACTGGCTCTCCTTAGAGGGGGGCACTGGCTCTCCTTAGAGGGGGGCACTGGCTCTCCTTAGAGGGGGGCACTGGCTCTCCTTAGAGGGGGGCACTGGCTCTCCTTAGAGGGGGGCACTGGCTCTCCTTAGAGGGGGGCACTGGCTCTCCTTAGAGGGGGGCACTGGCTCTCCTTAGAGGGGGGCACTGGCTCTCCTTAGGCCTCTTTCACACGGGCGAGATTTCCGCACGCGTGCAATGCGCGAGGTGAACGCATTGCACCTGCACTGAATCCGGACCCATTCTTTTCTATGGGGCTGCGCACATGAGTGGTGATTTTCATGCATCACTTGTGCGTTGCGTGAAAATCACAGCAAGCTCTATATTGTGCGTTTTTCACGCAACACAGGCCCCATAGAAGTGAATGGGGCTGCGTGAAAATCGCAAGCAAGTGCGGATGCGGTGCGATTTTCATGCATGGTTGCTAGGATGAAAGTCTATTCACTGTATTATTTTCCCTTATAACATGGTTATAAGGGAAAATAATAGCATTCTTTAATACAGAATGCTTAGTAGAAGGTCACTTGAGGGTTTTAAAAAAATTAACTCGCCTCCTCCAATTGATCGCGTAGCTGCCGGTCTCCTGTTCTTTCTTCAGGACCTGCTGACATCACTGAGCTCATCACATGATCCATGGTGATGGACCATGTGATGAGCTCAGTGACGTCACCAGGTCCTGAAGAAAGAGCAGGAGACCGGCAGCTACGCGATCAATTGGAGGAGGCGAGTTAATTTTTATTTATTTTTTTAACCCTCAAGTGACCTTCTACTAAGCATTCTGTGAAGAAGTCCAAATTCGGGTCTGGGTACCAAACATGCCGATCTTTCTCACGCGCGTGCAAAACGCTTTGCACTCGTGGGGAAAAATTGTGCAGGTTTCCGCAACGCACCTGTATCTTTTCCCGCAATGCCCTTGTGAAACCAGCCTTAAAGGGAACCTGTCACTGGGATTTTGTGTATAGAGCTGAGGACATAGGTTGCTAGATGGCCGCTAGCACATCCGCAATACCCAGTCCCCATAGCTCTGTGTGCTTTTATTGTGAAAAAAACCCGATTTGATACATATGACTCTTTTATGTTAATTTGCATATCTTACTTGTGTGACCAGAGAAGTCATATTTTCAAGCTCTGACTCATCTCAGGTTAATTTGCATATGTATCAAATCGTTTTTTTTTACACAATAAAAGCACACAGAGCTATGGGTATTGCGCATGTGTTAGCGGCCATCTAGCAGCCCATGTCCTCAGCTCTATACCCAAAATCCTGGTGACAGGTTCCCTTTAAGGTGACCACTTGTTGGACTCTCACTTGCAGGGAGCCACTACCAAAACCTGGCGCTAGTGAGATGGTTCTTTCTCTGGGAGATGCCCCTTTGCATAGGGTTTTATTCACTGTAAGGACAGATGTTGCTGCATACGACCAAAACGTAGCCCACATGTGGCAGAAAATGGCTGCTAGCTTTGTAGGTAAAAGGTATTGCCTCTGAGATATTGCAGTCCTCACGTGTGGACGCAGTTTTGGCAGATTTTTATATTGTGGACTGTTTCAGCCGTCACTACAGGTAAGCTGCCATCGCTCTTCGCTTATATCCTCTATTATCTAAATTATAGAGTAGTCAGAAAGGTCTGCAATGGCGCTCCAGTTTTTGCAATACTATCTCCCATGAGGCTCTGACAGATACTGATTGTCAGGACATGCTGGGTGTTGTAGTTCAGATCACTGGTCTATGGAGGAGCTTAGAGTAAATCAATAGCATTTTATCCTCTGACAGGCATCCTCAAACTGCGGCCCTCCAGCTGTTCTGTAGACTGTCTGGGAATGGTGGGAGTTGTAGTTTTGAAACAGCTGGAGGGCCGCAGGTTGAGCACCGCTGGCCTACAGGTATCAGCCTACAGCAGGGCATTGTGGGAGTTGTAGTTTTACAACAGCTGGAGGGCCGCAGTTTGAGGATGCCGGCTTATGAAGAGTGGTCGCCTCAGCTCCACATTATAATTATACTCCAGAGCTGAGCAAATCTCTATCGACAGATAAATTAATAAAGTCTGGAGGATCTCTGCATGTAAAAAGTGACCATAAAAAAAAAATATTCACTTTGTAATTTTGCTGCTATTTTTCATTATGGAAATGAGGGGTGGAAATAAACAAGTGAGAGAGTGCAGCTCCGGTGTGTTAGAGGAGTTTCACGCCCGCCTGCCCGCCATCGCTGTAACAAGTGGTAGACAGAGCAGCAGCACCACCTTATTAATGTGGAATATCTTTATTATAGGTAATGGGACCAGTATGATTTTCATCTGAATTCTGACCAATCCCATACTGTAGCTTTATAGGGGATGAAGCTCCAAATACTCTTCTTCCTTTCACAAATTTGAAAGATGAAATTCTCTTTGCCACCACTAGGGGGAGCTCACAGCATACACATTTGATTCCAGTGACAGCTATATCTGAGCGCCCCCTAGTGGCAGGTCGCTGTAAACAATACATACTTCCGGATTCCACTAACCCTTCTTTGTACAGAGACGTCTTGTAGGTGGCTGCTTCTGCTCTTCAGATTATAGATGTGATCCTGTGTATATTCTGGTCCCCAGCTGATTTACTCTTCTTCATTTCAGTGGAGCAGAGGATCGATGTGGCTACATCTGGGACCGCCACTACCACGCCTGCTTGGCCCACCTGCCCCACGATGATGTGGTCAATTCTGTGGCTTTCTGTCCTGTAGATCAGGAGCTTCTGCTGAGCGCCAGCGATGACTATACGATCAAGGTGTGGCGTTCCAGGCGCTCCCTGCGTCGCCCCCAGAACTTATCAAGGCCTTCACTTTGGTCTGCATCCTATGACACTTGATGCTCTGACAGCTCCACAGCAGTTACTACAGAGGTATGACCAGTGGGTGTCCGTTACTGGGACCCCAGCCCAGTAATAACCTGCAGGAGGTAGAGGACGAGTTGTTTCTTCTATCCATGGTGGATACTAGCAGTGATGGCTAACCTTGGCACTCCAGCTGTGGTGAAACTAAGACTCCCAGCATGCTCCATTTATTTCTATAGAGTTCTGGGAGCAGCCAAGCAAGGGGGGCATCTTGGGAGTTGTAGTTTTACCACAGCTGGAGTGCCAAGGTTAGCCATCACTGATACTAGAGTGTAAGCCTGGCAGCAGAAACCTTCAGCACTCCAGCTGTTGTGGACTACAACTCCCAGCATGCACATTTGCCTAGCTGTTCTCAGAAATCCCATAGCCAAGAATGGAGCTTGCTGGGAGTTGTAGTTTCACAACAGCTGGAGTGCTCATTAGGGATAAGCAAAACTACTTTGGATGAAACATCCGAAGTCAATTCGCATTATACTTTGTTTGAATACTGTATGGAGCGTGCGTTCCGTACAGCGTTAGAATGTATTGGCTCCGATGAGTCGAAGTTATTGCTTCGCGAAGTCTCGCAAAACTTCGGGTAATAACTTCATAAATTTCTAAAGTAAAAAAAACATTTCCCCAATATTTTTTTTTTTACTGTAGAAATTTATTTATGAAGTTATTATGCAAAGTCTCACAAAACTTTGAAGTAATAACTTCGGCTCATCGGAGCCAATACATTCTAATACTGTAATGAACGCTTGCGCCATACAGTATTCAAACGAAGTATTATGCGAATCGACTTCGGATGTTTCATCTGAAGTCGATTCACTCATCCCTAATGCTAATACTTGGTGTAAGGAAATTGTAGCCTTGCCCACTGATGTAGTGGGGTCGTCCTCAGGATCAGCACTGGGGGAGGGGGAGGTCACGATGGGTCTGACAACCCCCTGAGAAGCAGCGCTGCTCCCGTTAGAATCCTGTACAACCCCTGTAATGGAGTCCAGTTTCATGTTAACACTTATGTACCCAAACCACAGACTTCAATAAAACCTGTGCTAAATGTGATGGAAATTATTTTTGAAATGTACTTTAAAGGCAAAGGAGAATTTTTTACTGCATTTTACTTATTTGGGGCTAAATTTTTTAAAATATTCAGCCTGTCACAAAAGGGTGAACTGTTTTTCTAGCTGTGCGACTGGTACTTTCACTTTGTGCCGATCATCCAATAACCCAAAACACCTGTGTAATCTCCATGTATCGCGTCACCTACACTTATCAGTAATAATGTGTTTATCAGGGGCCATCAGCTGAGCTGCTTAAAAATACAGCGCAGACTCCTGGAGAGTCTCAAGGCTGCACAGAGAAAGGAGCTCAACATTTTTAATAAAGACCAATTGAAAAAAAAAAAAAAGATTTTTAGCTCATAATGAAAAGGTGTACATCGCCTTTAATACTTTCTTTTACTGTTTCTAGTGAAATCGGTGCTTTAGAATCCATACTCTTCTGCGCTGCTGGACACAGGAATACGGACCAGAGCGCCGCTCTTCTAAACCCTGGCAGCAATAC
Source organism: Bufo gargarizans (assembly GCF_014858855.1). NCBI lineage: Eukaryota > Metazoa > Chordata > Amphibia > Anura > Bufonidae > Bufo > Bufo gargarizans. Next base: position 190,708,249 of record NC_058088.1, read on the forward strand.
AGGGGTCCGGACGTGATCTTAGACCAAACCGCTAATGTGGATGGCAGTGTGACCAGTCCCCTCCCTGGTAAAATCCACAGCATTTGAGGCAGCGATATGGGAGCTCCTGCGCTCGCTCTGCTTATAGCATGTACTGATAGGATTAGGTACAGGAGCTCCCATGTCACTGCTCTGCCACAGCCTCTAATGCTGTGGATTTTACCAGGGAGGAGACGGGTCAGACACCTCCAGAGGTTTCAGTCACGGACTAAAATCCATGTTTGCAGTTTAGTCTAAGAACACGTCCAGACCAGTGTGTGCCAGGGTTTAGAAGAGCAGCGCTGGTGCGGGCAGAGGTACACTTTAATCCCAGTATAAATAAGACGCTCTAGACCTTACCGAGACGACACATCAGATGCTGGAGGCATTAGCACAAGGCTCTCACTATGTCCGTGAGCTGCCCTACATTTCCTCTGTGCAGTCTCTTTATACAAGACAGATTTACAGCCTCTGAATGTAAAGGTTTGTTTTCATTCACTGACACCAAACACATTTAAAGGAATTGAAATAAGGCATGTTAGAAAGTTGTGGAATACTGGAAATGTGTAACCATACGGACACACAGACCTGCAGAGGAGCTGTATACACAAAGCAAATGATCATCTTGGATCCATGAGAGTAAACATAATGGTTGTACAAGTGAACGTACCCTTTAAGCTTTTACCATGTGCTCCTAGATGCCATGGAGACACAAGGTAACAGATTTCATATAGCAATTACCTGTACAGCTAATTATTAGTATGGTCAGGTGACCTGAGCTCACGGCATTGTAGTGATCGATGATGCTGTGAGTTCCAGCCTGACCGTGGGTCCTGTGTCTTCAGTGCGGAACTGCAGTCGGACAGGCGCTCTGCGCCATAGATCACGATGATGCTGTGAGTACAGTGCAGCCAAGCGGCGGTCGCTCTGTGAAATGTGGCCGTGACGAGAACGTTTTTTCACGGACTGCACTCATCCGTGTGAAATTGGATGCTGAAACATCTGAGCCCTGGTCACGTGTGCATGGACTGTGTCCCCGATACCTGCACTGTGCGGAAGTGACCCCTCCACTAGGTGGCAGCAGTAGCCGATCCACAATATTAGGGGTTTAAATGGAGCAATGTGACCTTATAGGTTGTGCGCCATTGACTGGTAGGAAATTCACTACTGATGCATCAAGAGGTTCTGCAGCAGCTGCTAAAGACACTCTTGAAAGGGGTTTTACAGAACTCCTCGGGATAGGTCATTAATATCAGTTCCGTCATTGGTCCTAATCCCAGCACCAGTTTGACGGGTGGCAGTGCTTGGAATTGCAGTTCGGCCCCATTCACTTGAATGGCACTGAGCTCCAGCTAGACCAGGGATCAGCAATCTTCGGCTCTCCAGCTGCTGTGAAACTACAATTCCCAGCATGCTCCATTCATTTCTATAGAAGTTTGTAGAAGAGCAGAGTAAATATGCATGCTGGGACTTGTAGTTTCACAACAGCTGGAGTGCCGGAGGTTGCCTACCCCTGAACTAGACCATGTGACTGATAAACATGACATCACTGGCCTAAGAAGGGGCCGTGGAGCTCACCGGACTGGACCCCCAAACATTTGACATTACCTTTCCTGAGGAATCCCTTTAAATAGACAGAACAATATTACTACTCAGTTGGGGACCTGACGTCAGATATTTACCGACCGCTTGGGGGAAGTTTCCATTGACGTATAATATAAACGCAGTAACCCGGGTCCCTATAGTCACAGAGCAGCTGCTTCCTGTCATCCATCTGTTATCTCTCCGCCATTAGGCCAATGGGCAAAATAATCTCCATGTATCACGTCACCTACAACCCCCACCTCTAGGACTGAACGTTCAGATCCCGTCATCCACATGGCACTAGTCTGTCTCTGTCGTTTCACCCTTTGCTTTGCCGGATACACACAATGTAGGGTGTGCCGTCAGTCCAGGTGTGAGCCCTCACCCACGTGTATTGTCCTGTAATGTGGTGCAGAATCGGCAGTGTCTGAACTCACTCTTAGGCCCCATGCACACGGCCGTGTTTCACAGCCGTGTGCGGGCCGTGGAACCGCGGCCTGGATCCCTCCTGAGAGCAGGAGCGCACGGCGTCACTGGTTGCTATGACGCCGTGCGCTCCCTGCTGCTGCCGCAATACAGTAATACACTGGTATGATCTATACCAGTGTATTACTGTACTGTGCCGGCAGCAGGGAGCGCACGGCGTCATAGCAACCAGTGACGCCGTGCGCTCCTGCTCTCAGGAGGGATCCAGGCCGCGGTTCCACGGCCCGCACACGGCTGTGAAACACGGCAGTGTGCATGGGGCCTTATTCTCTGTTGCAGCTTTTCAGTTTGGAATCTACATCGAATCTCTGCTGGATGTGAAAACGGCTAAATGGGGTTTTTCCAGTTTTTTTTGTAAATTAATCAGAAAGATTTTCTACAATACAGTTTCCCACAAATTTCTATACCCGTTTGCAGTCAGTGAATGGCAGCAGAGCTTGTACAGCACTAGTGCTGCTCCCAGGCGAGAAGTATTTCCAGTCTGGAGAGCAGTTAATCTGTTACAGTGTATCAGTGCAGGCTGTTGTCCTTACTGGACACAACTGTATGCTATAAGGCCAGTTTCACACTTGCGGCCTGCCGGAGCTCTCTGGATGCGGTGTAGCCACATGTTACCGCAAGTCCCGTCAGCGCCATTGACTATAATGGGATACGGCCACTACCTGGCAAATATGCCGGGATTCAGCCGGACAATAACTCGTCTGCAGTATTTTTTGTCCAGCTGAATCCCACCATTTGACAGGTAGTGACTGGATCCCATTATAGGCAATGAGGATATCAGTCATTGCGGTAACATCCGGCTACGCCAGATTCAGAGAGCAGGACTGTAAGGTTTGCTGCCTGTGAATGCTAAATAGTCTCATTCACTGACAGCAACCAGATCTTATTCCTCAGTGAGGAACTATAAGGCCACTTTCACACGTGCGTTGTGGGAACATGCACTATTTTTCCACGCGAGCGCAAAACATTGTAATGCGTTTTGCACGCGCGTGAGAAAAATCGGCATGTTTGGTACCCAAACTTCTTCACAGAATTTCGGTCTTGGGATCGGTGTTCTGTAGATTGTATTATTTTCCCTTATAACATTGTTATAAGGGGAAATATTAGCATTCTTAATACAGAATGCATAGTACAATAGCGCTGGAGGGGTTAAAAATAAATAAAAATACTTTAACTCACCTTAATCCACTTGCTCGCGCAGCCGGCTTCTCTTCTGTCTTCATCTTTGCTGTGTGCAGGAAGAGGACCTGTGGTGACGTCACTCCGGTCATCACATGGTCTGTCACATGATCTTTTACCATGGTGATGGATCATGTGATGACCGGAGTGACGTCAGCACAGGTCCTTTTCCTGCACACAGCAAAGATGAAGACAGAAGAGATGCCGGCTGCGCAATCAAGTGGATTAAGGGGAGTTAAAAAAAAATATTTTAACCCCTCCAGCGCTATTGTACTATGCATTCTGTATTCAGAATGCTATTATTTTCCCTTATAACCATGTTATAAGGGAAAATAATAATGATCGGGTCTCCATCCCGATCGTCTCCTATCAACCAGGCGTGAAAATCACACCGCATCCGCACTTGCTTGCGATTTTAACGCAACCCCATTAATGTCTATGGGGCCTGCATTACGTGAAAAACGCACAAAGAGGAGCATGCTGCGATTTTCACGCAGCGCACAAGTGATGCGTGAAAAATCACCGCTCATGTGAACAGCCCCATAGAAATGAATGGGTCAGGATTCAGTGCGGGTGCAATGCGTTCAACTCACGCATCGCATCCGCGCAGAATACTCGCCCGTGTGAAAGGGGCCTAAAGCCTCATGCACACAACAGTTGTGTATTTTGCAGTCTGCAAATCGGCAAAAAACACGGATGGCGTCCGTGTGGGTTCCGCAATTTGCGGAATGGCACGGACAGCCATTAATATAACTGCTTATTCTTGTCCGCTAAACGCAGACAAGAATAGGACAGGTTATATTATTTTTTTGGGTGGACCATGGAACGGAGCAACGGATTCCGTGTGCTGTCCGCATCTTTTGCGGCCCCATTGAAGTGAATACGTCCGCATCAGAGCCGCCAAAACTGCGGCTCGGATGCGGACCAGAACAACGGCCGTGTGCATGAGGCCTAAGACAAAAGGGCCGGTAGATTTACCTCATTAACTTGCGGCCTCTGAAAAACAAAAAACAAATCTAGAGTTTAAAGGGGTCACTCACCAAAAGGATTGTCTCGATATAAATCTCCTGCCAGAGCGGGATATTCCTGAGCACCAGATCCTGTCCTGTGGAAACAGCAAAAACAATTTCGATAAAATCTTTCTACTTTTCCAGGACAAGTTCCAGTCCCCCCGGCTGTGAATACCGAGCTGTGTGAACGGGCCACCCCAGAAAATAGTAGACATCCTTTCTTTGGTGGTTGACCCCTATTCATCCGAATTCTGTGTAGGGTAAAACTACTGCATCCAGAGTCTCATAAAATAAGTGCTGCCCCCATATAACCCCACAGCTCACACTACGCTTTGTGTTCTGTTTGTTTCATCACCTGATCAATAAATGTTTGTTTTTTAAAAGAAAGTGTATTGTATCTGATGTCAGTGCAAATCCATGATATACAGCAACAACCCTGTCATAGCAGCTTCAGTTACTACCACAGTATATCCATATAATGCCCAAGACCACAAAATACTGCCCCCTATGTACAAGAATATAACTGCTATAATACTGCTCCTATGTACAAGAATATAACTACTATAATACTGCCCCCTATGTACAAGAATATAACTACTACAATACCGCCTCCTATGTACAAGAATATAACTACTATAATACTGCTATGTACAAGAATATAACTACTATAATACTGCTCCTATGTACAAGAATATAACTACTATAATACTGCTCCTATGTACAAGAATATAACTACTATAATACTGCCTCCTATGTACAAGAATATAACTGCTATAATACTGCTCCTATGTACAAGAATATAACTGCTATAATACTGCTCCTATGTACAAGAATATAACTACTATAATACTGCTCCTATGTACAAGAATATAACTACTATAATACTGCTCCTATGTACAAGAATATAACTACTATAATACTGCCCTATGTACAAGAATATAACTACTATAATACTGCTCCTATGTACAAGATATAACTACTATAATACTGCTCCTATGTACAAGAATATAACTACTATAATACTGCCCTATGTACAAGAATATAACTACTATAATACTGCTCCTATGTACAAGAATAAACTACTATAATACTGCTCCTATGTACAAGAATATAACTACTATAATACTGCCCTATGTACAAGAATATAACTACTATAATACTGCCCTATGTACAAGAATATAACTACTATAATACTGCTCCTATGTACAAGAATATAACTACTATAATACTGCTCCTATGTACAAGAATATAACTACTATAATACTGCTCCTATGTACAAGAATATAACTACTATAATACTGCTCCTATGTACAAGAATATAACTACTATAATACTGCCTCCTATAGTACAAGAATATAACTACTATAATACTGCTCCTATGTACAAGAATATAACTGCTATAATACTGCTCCTATGTACAAGAATATAACTACTATAATACTGCTCCTATGTACAAGAATATAACTACTATAATACTGCTCCTATGTACAAGAATATAACTACTATAATACTGCCTCCTATGTACAAGAATATAACTACTATAATATGCTCCTATGTACAAGAATAATAACTACTATAAGTACTGCTCCTATGTACAATATAGCTACTATAATACTGCCTCCTATGTACAAGAATATAACTACTATACTACTGCTCCTATGTACAAGAATATAACTACTATAATACTGCTCCTATGTACAAGAATATAACTACTATAATACTGCTCCTATGTACAATGAATATAACTACTATAATACTGCTCCTATGTACAATGAATATAACTACTATAATACCTGCTCCTATGTACAAGAATATAACTACTATAATACTGCCTCCTATGTACAAGAATATAACTACTTATAATACTGCTCCTATGTACAAGAATATAACTACTATAATACTGCCTCCTATGTACATGAATATAACTATATAATACGCTCCTATGTAGCAGTAATAAACTACTATAATACTGCTCACTATACTGAATATAACTACTATAATACTGCTCCTATGTACAGAATATAACTACTATAATACTGCCTCCTATGTACAAGAATATAACTGCTATAATACTGCTCCTATGTACAAGAATATAACTACTATAATACTCCCTCCTATGTACAAGAATATACTGCTATATACTGCTCCTATGTACAGAATATAACTACTATAATACTGCTCTATGTACAAGAATATAAACTACTATAATACTGCTCCTATGTACAAGAATATATACTGCTATAATACTGCTCTCTATGTACAAGAATATAACTACTATAATACTGCCTCCTATGTACAAGAATATAACTACTATAATACTGCTCCTATGTACAAGAATATAACGACTATAATACTGCTCCTATGTACAAGAATATAACTACTATAATACTGCTCCTATGTACAAGAATATAACTACTATAATACTGCCCTCCTATGTACAAGAATATAACTACTATAATACTGCTCCTATGTACAAGATATAACTACTATAATACTGCTCCTATGTACAAGAATATAACTACTATAATACTGCTCCTATGTACAAGAATATAACTACTATAATACTGCTCCTATGTACAAGAATATAACTACTATAATACTGCCCTATGTACAAGAATATAACTACTATAATACTGCTCCTATGTACAAGAATATAACTACTATAATACTGCTCCTATGTACAAGAATATAACTACTATAATACTGCTCCTATGTACAAGAATATAACTACTATAATACTGCTCCTATGTACAAGAATATAACTACTATAATACTGCTCCTATGTACATGAATATAACTACATAAATCTCCTATGTACAAGAATATAACTACTATAATACTGCCTCCTATGTACAAGAATATAACTACTATAATACTGCTCCTATGTACAAGAATATAACTACTATAATACTGCTCCTATGTACAAGAATATAACTACTATAATACTGCTCCTATGTACAAGAATATAACTACTATAATACTGCTCCTATGTACAAGAATATAACTACTATAATACTGCTCCTATGTACAAGAATATAACTACTATAATACTGCCCCCTATGTACAAGAATATAACTACTATAATACTGCTCCTATGTACATGAATATAACTACTATAATACTGCTCCTATGTACATGAATATAACTACTATAATACTGCTCCTATGTAGAAGAATATAACTACTATAATACTACCTCCTATGTACAAGAATATAACTACTATAATACTGCTCCTATGTACAAGAATATAACTACTATAATACTGCCCCTATGTACAAGAATATAACTACTATAATACTGCTCCTATGTACATGAATATAACTACTATAATACTGCTCCTATGTACAAGAATATAACTACTATAATACTACCTCCTATGTACAAGAATATAACTACTATAATACTGCTCCTATGTACAAGAATATAACTACTATAATACTGCCTCCTATGTACAAGAATATAACTGCTAATACTGCTCCTATGTACACGAATATAACTACTATAATACTGCTCCTATGTACAAGAATATCAACTACTATAATACGGGCTCCTATGTACAAGAATCATAACTACTATAATACGGCTCCTATGTACAAGAATCTAACTTACTATAATACTTGACTTCCTATTTACAAGAATATAACTACTATAATACTGCTCCTATGTACAAGAATATAACTGCTATAATACTAACCCCCAATGTACAGAATATAACTGCTATAATACTGCCTCCTATGTTACAAGAACTATAACTCTATAATACGGCTCCTATGTACAAGAATATAACCTACTAATTAATACGCCTCCTATATACAAGAATATAACTTGCCTATAATACTGGCTCCTTATGTACAGAATATAACTACTATAATACTGCCGTCCTATGTACAAGAATCTAACTACTATAATACTGCTCCTATGTACATGAATATAACTACTATAATACCGCTCCTATGTACATGAATATAACTACTATAATACCGCTCCTATGTACAAGAATATAACTACTATAATACTGCCCCCTATGTACAAGAATATAACTGCTATAATACTGCTCCTATGTACAAGAATATAACTACTATAATACTGCCTCCTATATACAAGAATATTACTGCTATAATACTGCTCCTATGTACAAGAATATAATTACTATAATACTGCCTCCTATGTACAGGAATATAACTACTATAATACTGCTCCTATGTACATGAATATAAATACTACAATACCATCTCCTATGTACAAGAATATAACTACTATAATACTGCCTCCTATGTACAAGAATATAACTACTATAATACTGCTCCTATGTACAAGAATATAACTACTATAATACTGCTCCTATGTACAAGAATATAACTACTATAATACTACCTCCTATGTACAAGAATATAACTACTATAATACTGCTCCTATGTACAAGAATATAACTACTATAATACTGCCCCCTATGTACAAGAATATAACTACTATAATACTGCTCCTATGTACATGAATATAACTACTATAATACTGCTCCTATGTACATGAATATAACTACTATAATACCGCTCCTATGTAGAAGAATATAACTACTATAATACTACCTCCTATGTACAAGAATATAACTACTATAATACTGCTCCTATGTACAAGAATATAACTACTATAATACTGCCCCCTATGTACAAGAATATAACTACTATAATACTGCTCCTATGTACATGAATATAACTACTATAATACTGCTCCTATGTACAAGAATATAACTACTATAATACTACCTCCTATGTACAAGAATATAACTACTATAATACTGCTCCTATGTACAAGAATATAACTACTATAATACTGCCTCCTATGTACAAGAATATAACTGCTATAATACTGCTCCTATGTACAAGAATATAACTACTATAATACTGCTCCTATGTACAAGAATATAACTACTATAATACGGCTCCTATGTACAAGAATATAACTACTATAATACGGCTCCTATGTACAAGAATATAACTACTATAATACTGCCCCCCATAGACCAGAATAAAGAACTTCATCCCCAGCATTACACCAGTATATAGAACATTCAGATGCTGCACGGCTAACCTAATACGGATATAAAGCGTCCATCTTACCTTGACAGTCACTGTTGGGGCCCTTGATTTCTTCCTCAGATGCAGATCAAAGAAAAAGGCTCTCTGGTAATAAAGGACATGGTGACTTGCTCATACATATAGCGATACACTACAGATGTAACCACAATCTACAGAGAGATTCATTTGCACTAAGGACAGCACTCGAGGTTGGTGCAGTTTTTTTATTGTGATCGCTTGCACTAATACACTCGCAGCAAGACAGCAGGTTCACACACAGAGCTGCTGTATCATCTGTAGAGGGGCTGTCACCAGGACCCCTGTACCCGACTAATGCAAATGAGTCCGGATCACCATTTGTTTATTTTCCTGCTGCACCCCCCCTCCTCCTCATATATCTAAGCTTATACATTGCTTGGGCCCCTGGAGATCTATCACAGTGACACTTACTTGTGCGGGACCCCGATAGGATACGAGGGGTCCCTCATGGGCTTTCTCCACCCACCGGCCATTTTCCCCTTGTGATGAGACCGTGCCGGGTTTATAACACCAAGTAAGTGACATTTAAAGGGCTTAAAAGGATTTTCCGAGATATTTTTACTGATGTCCAACACCCGAGACCCCCGCAGATCAGCATTCACTTCTATGGGGCTGGGCTGTGCCTAGGCTACGTGACCAATGAATGTGACATCACTGGCCTAGGAAAAACGGAGAAAGCCGCGGTGCTACTGCCTTCACAAACAGCTGATCGGTGGGGGGCCCGGGTGTAGGACCCCCACCAGATACTGATGACCTATCCTGGGGATGGGTCACCAGGTATAATGTCTCTTTCTACATTATGTGCCTGTATGCTGGATTTTCTTTGGCCTCAGGATCTCCCGATTTGCAGACAGCAAGCAGAATGTTTCATTAGATATGGGAAAGTCATTGAGGAGGGTCACGGCCACATAAGATCATGACGTGTACAAATAACCACCGACTACTTATTCTGACAGACCTCTGTGTGCGGAGATAAGTGGCTATGTAGGCGCTGCTTATCTCCCCCTGTGTCGATGCAGCAATATTATAAAAAAATCAGTAGACAAACATTACAATTATGTAAAGTGACATCATTCCTAAATATATGGCTCATCTCCCCTGTGGTATCGGAGGAGACCTGTGAGCTTATTATATGCCACTATAGTATATAGCGTACTATGCATACATCACATGTAATACAGTGACTCCCGATTTTTTCTTTGTCTTTTCCCGCTACATAACTCCTTTTTGTTTTGTGAATACAAAACTAATAATTCCCCCTCATTCTGTTTTGATAAACTTATACCAGCCTTAAAGGGAACCTGTCACCGGGATTTTGTGCATAGAGCTGAGGACATGGGTTGCTAGATGGCCACTAGCACATCCGCAATACCCAGTCCCCATAGCTCTGTGTGCTTTTATTGTGTATAAAAACCGATTTGATACATATGCAAATTAAGCTGATATGAGTCCTGTCCCTGACTCATCTCGCATACAGGACACATCTCAGGGTAAATTGCATATGTATAAAATCGGTTTTTTTACACAATAAAAGCGCACAGAGCTATAGGGACTGGATATTGCGGATGTGCTAGCGGCCATCTAGCAACCCATGTCCTCAGCTCTATACACAAAACCCCGGTGACAGGTTCCCTTTAAAGGGTTTTCATCAAAAACTCTATTTTAGCATATGTTACTACTGCAGCAGCATTATACATAAAGCAATCTTTATTTTCTTCACATACCACTGTTTTCCTTGAGTTTTCCCCTTAGTTACAGCTGTTTAAACATTTACAATATGAGGACCTTCTCAAGATGGCCCCTCTGCCAGTTCTCTGAGGCCAAAACTGCTTTCCCTCACTTCCCATACACACTTGCTATAGCCAGCAGCTACCTGCCAGCCAATCAGATTGGATTACCGAGAGACACGCCTCCTCACTCAGTGTGAAGGACCGCCTCTGTCTTCTGTTTACACTAAAGGGAAGGCAGACAAGCCCTAGCAATGGTCTTTTAAAGGGAGCAGTGGAAAGGGACAGAGGACATTAATGAAAGCTGTTATCATAAGGTAATTACAGATCGTTTGTCAATCATTGACAGATTAACTCTGGTATACATGCCTAGCTCTAATAAACTAGCAAATAAAATAATATATAACCGTTACACTTCAAATAAATCATAAAAATCAGTAAAAAATATTAGAAATATTTTTTCATGTATTGCCTTGGAGCAGCCATGCTGGCAGCTGTTGGGACCTAACACACAATATCAGGACTACCCCCAGGCTTAGAAATGCGGAGGTCAGTTGTCCCCCTTCTCCCGTGGAGACCTCCGCCTCACGTCCTTGTCACTTCATTTATGACAATTATCTAGAATGAAGCTTTATAATCTCCATCAGCCACGTACCATCCCCCTCAACCCCCAGGATTACCCCACCTTCATGAGATCAATTCTTATAGAAAGTTCTATTGTTGTGTAATGAAACGCTCTGCAACTTTCAGCTTCAATGCTTCATTGTTTGAAGAGCTCTGCTTGCTGTCAGTGAACAAAAAGACTGCAGAACGTTTCCTTATACGACGACTACAGAAAACTTTCAAACAAAATCGACCACCAACCAGAGGTAACAATCAGCCTGGCTGGTGCCTGGTACACCCAGGTAACTTACAGATACACAGGAGACAATCACGTCTCCTTCATAAGTCCATCAAAGTTTTTGTAGAAGTTGCATATAAGATTATTATTCAGTTCCATTAGTTCCAAAATGTGCGGTGTTCATATCAAAGTCCGATATGCGATGCCGCTATAGGTCCATATTCATGGGAATCACGAGTACATGCAGGGTGGCAGCCATGCCCCTGGCATCTCCTCTGGTCTGGTCATTGTCAGTAACTGGCTACTTGGCTGTAGCAGATAATGGGGCCGACGGGATTGAAGCTTCTGCCCCCATACATCAATGTGGTCGATGCTCATCTGTTCTGGGAGCAGCCAGATTACCCTGCGTCAGGTTCAGTCCACAACAAATATCTGCCTCCACGACATCAGGATGGATGAACCCTGCTATCCGAAGACGGCGAGACCTCCACAGCCTGACCGAGGCATCAACAAGGTGTTCGTATTTGTCCTGACCATCTTTTCCTACAATGGGTAGGGTCAACACCGCTACTGGAGCTTGTTTTGGGCCCCCCATACATCACAGCATCGAGTAAACTGCAGCCTATAATAGCTCAGAGGCTGCGGTGTGACCGTCACAGGGGACGCCAGAGATACCTGCATTTAATCATTATATAAGAAGTATATATAACATATATAGATAGTATAATAATTATACTGTGACCAGTGGGGGTTCCAGTAGGCACACCAATTCCACTATATTCTGGTACTTAAAGGGTTATCTATCCTCAGGATCATCCAGTGATAGATAATGATGACCTACCTTCAGGATCAGATCACAACAGCACAGTCGGCTCCCGTCAGCTTTCCAAGCACTGTACGTTGTGTAGAGGATGTGCTGTGCATTGCAGCTCAGCCCCATTTACTTCATGGGGCTGACCTGCAACTAGGCCATGTGACCGATCTAGAAAGAGGCCGTGGCGCCTTCTATCAGCAGGGGTACGGGGTGTTGGACCCCCCCACTGATCTGATATTGATAACCTATCCAGAAGATAGGTCATCAATATTTATTACGGGATAACCCCTTTAGAGGGTAGACCCACAAACACTGCCCAGAGTACGCCCTGTTACTGCAAGAGACTCCGACCATCAGTTTTAATGGGGTCCCAGTATACACATTGGGGCATTTTATAGAACCAGCAAACATGGTGAAGCTGGCCTATATATGGAGAAAAAAAAACAATAGCTCCTAGACCTATATACAGCGACTACTATTGTCCTCAGTCTCACTCCTAGTGCCTGAGCCCAGGGCCCGTGCTAAGCAGTCCTCCAATCTTCCAAATTCATTAAAAAAAAAGTGAGGGGTCCCACAATAGACACTTCAGACATGTCCATCATATCTGAATCCGAATCAGAGTATGTTCACACACGGCTGATTTGTTGTAGACATGTCTGTGACTGTCCCCTTCACATGAAGTCTTTCCATGGACGGGATTTTTTCAGTTGCAGAAATGATTGCAACAGTTCTGCTGCATGTGAATATACCTTTAGGGGAAGGGGTGAGGTCCCACTCACTCCCCCTCTCACTTTTAGGGCATATGATAGACAAGTCATAAAGGTCTAATTTAATAGTTGAGTGATCGATATGAGCCAATTTTCACTGTTTTGGGGGTGGGTCGACACGACAAGGTAAAAAACAAACAAAAAAAACCACAACTGAAAACTGGTATTTCTGTCGCTGTCTTCTCCCTCCAGAAGGCTAGAAGTGGAGATCATCTTGAAAAGATATAAAGCTCTTTTCCTGCTTCCATGTGATCAGTGCCAGGCAGTGTTAGATGCCACCTATCTGCACCACCCTGGAAGTGCACCCCACAGGCCCGAGACTTGAGGGGCATTTCCACCCAAAACACATTTGCACGTGGATGCGATCAGCGTTCACAGGCCTTTGTGCCACTGGGGGAACAGTCCGATATTACACATATCACAGACTGATCAGTATTAGGATTCAGAGGGCAACAAATGCCCCATCCTACCTCAAATCTGTCCTGTGCATATTACTAGGGAGCAGGGGGAACTACCAAGATAATGGACAGAACTGAAGGGGCTGGGCCCGGGGCTCAGGCAGGAGACGTAACGCTACATTTTAGGGTGCGTGTCCTCTGCATCTATGGGATGGCTCTGCGTTTCAGCTATGGAACTGGTGAGGTTTTAGGGCTAGTAATAGACTTCATGAAGATGGATCTGGCTATGCTTCATCCTGAGGAGCAGCCCCCCAAGACAAGGCCGTGCTTACATTACATTTGTGATACATATATCCAGGCTACCAGACGGAGGCATAAAGGTTGCCTTTTAGACCTCCGTCAGGCCAGAATACCTTTTGCACACAAAAAAGTAGTGTTTTTTTGCAGCATGGGGATCTATGGGGGACATAGGCCTCTGGCTATAGAGGAGCACACTCCTGTAGGGCAATACTCTGTGTAGGTCTGACGTAATGTGAACAGAGTGCAGAACTAGCCATCCTCAAATATGGGCCTGCTCTGAGGAACAGCAAAAAAATAAAAATAACAAATGGGTTGGTAACACATGGTATCCTTCACGAATAGCTGGTGACTATGCATAATGAGACTGAAAAGACTGCTGGAGAGGGGACCCTCATTTATTCCCTAACCTGTTCACCAAGTTAAAAATGGTAACACAGGGAAAATCATGGATGAACGATGAAGCCACACTAAACCCCCCCAAGATAACTAGGAACCATCGATGTGAGGGCTCTAACACTGATCCCATGGATGCAGAGGACACAGCACCTCGAGGACACTTGTAACCTTAAGGTCCCTTTCACACGAGCGAGTTTTCCGCGCGGGTGCAATGCGTGAGGTGAACGCATAGCACCCGCACTGAATCCTGACCCATTCATTTCAATGGGTCTGTGTACATGAGCGTTTTTTTTCACGCATCAGTTCTGCGTTGTGTGAAAAACGCAGCATGTTCTACATTCTGCGTCTTTCACGCAGCCCTGGCCCCATAGAAGTGAATGGGGCTTCAGTGAAAAACGCATCGCATCCGGAAACAAGTGCGGGTGCAATGCTTTTTTCACTGATGGTTGCTAGGTGATGTTTGTAAACCTTCAATTTTTTTATCACACGGAAAAAAACTGAACAACTGAACACAATCGCAGACAAAACTGACTGAACTTGCTTGTAAAATGGTGCGAGTTTCACTGAACGCACCCTGAACGCATCCGGAGCCAATCTGTCACGCTCGTGTGAAAGAGGCCTAACTGTAGCACAAAAGCTTCGGCTGCAGTCGTCGCTCTTGTCTACAGAGCGGCTTCAGAGCTTCCACCGACACAGAAGGAATAATTCCACCTCCGTGGATTTCATCTCGCTCTAGAGACCAGTGAGGTCTACAATGACTTTGATGAATATGTTATCTTCCCGGATGTAAGAATTTTTGCCATCCAGCTTGGAGAGGGGACAAAAGAGAGGACACCCGCTAGCGATGTTCATCTCGCTTACTGGCCTCTGGAAAGACGAGGACGTGATGTCCGGCCTGAAGGCGTCTATGACGTGTTCACGGTTATTCTGATCCAACAACATCAAGGTGACCTGTGAAGAACAAAAAACACGATCTTCAGCAGACACATTCAAATAAATCACACCCACCATCTCTAACCCCATATGGTTGGTCCTCAAGAAACTCCAAGCGACTGTCAGCAGTTTGGACTGTGTAAATCTGCTGACAGCACTGGATAGGGGTTAGGGAGAGCAGAAAATGGAGCTGCTTCACAGCCCCCCCCCCCCCCCCCCCCCCCTCTGCTCTGAGTGACAGCTACAGACGTCAACCAGGAGACCCCACTGCAGCAGAGGGGAGGGGCTGTGACGCAGCTCAGTGCAGTGATCCGCCTCTGCTGCACTTGCAGGATAAAGGGTCATGTTCATACTGCACCAGAAAATAAAATCTCTGCAAAAAGTATGTTTGTACGGCTCTGCTCAGTCCTAGTGTTGTCAAAACTGCTGAAAGACTCCCTTTAATTAGCTTTACACAGGGAGCTAGGGGTCTCACTGCAACGTTGTTGTGATTTTGTCCCTGCAAATTTCACTATAACATACTTGACACTAGTGCTGCTGTAAACAATAATTTCAGTAATTGAGTATTCTACCGATTATTTTTACGATTATCGAGTATTCTAATAAGAAAAAAAAAATTAACTAATAGACAGTTTTCCTTTATAAAAACTCATAAAACCCCCTGCCATCAGTCCCCAACACCCTTCATTCCCCCCTGTGCAATTAGCCCAAGTGCATCAGCTCTCCCCCGCCCCCAGTGCCATCAGCTCCCCCATGTCATCAGTTGCTCCCCCTCCCAGTGCCATCAGCTCCCCCCCATCCCCCATGCCACCAGCTCCCCCCACTCCCCCTCCTATTCATCTACTAAACTAAATGTCCTGTGTACGTCAGGATCTAGTGCAGCGTTGTGCGGGCAGGCGGGTGACCACGGAACGTGAGTAATAGCAAGCTCTTCACTCACACTCTGTGGTCACATGGCACAAACAAATCATCGATTCGAGGATTTTTGTGTCGAGTTAATCGATTAATTCGAGTAATCGTTTCAGCACTACTTGACACATCACTGACCTTCTGATTAAATGGCCACCGCAGTAAAGCATCACTTGGCCCCTTCATGACCACAAAGAAAAGGGAAAGGTGAGTTCCTCGCCCGGTGCCGTCTCCATTCAGATAGATCCGTAAGCACATCTTGTAGCCGTATTTGCTGGTGTAAAATGCTGAATTGAATAGATGCACATATATTAGACATCAACATCATAAACACACACAGAGACTCCCACACCAACAGTAATTAGCAGCTCAGTGCCCGAGAATTGTCAGACTGCGATGATGCAAACCAATCGACGTTGAGAATGGCATCTCCCAGTTGGCATTATGTTCATATTATTCCAGAAGGAATAACAGAGGAACAGCATAATTGAGAGTCCAACGAAAATATTCTGCAGAATGGTTACATAACAATGAGACTACCCAAAACAGAATATTCTGCTTTAGTATTTTTGTTTCTCTCCCCATAGATTTACCTGCGGAAGGAAAAGATCTCTGCTTCCTGTCGCCACTAGACTGAGCTGCGCAAGAGACATTTCATATCGTTGTGAAGTGTAAGTTCTACATAATAAGCTAAACTCTTCCCAGTGACTCACGTGGAGAAAACATGGCCGGACATCGGCCCACGATGGCGTCCTGACGTTTTTTTGCAAAATCAGTAATTTTCCAGACAAATATCCCGTCATACGTGGACAGCTCTGCCTCCTGAACCCGGGTCTCCAGGTCTGCCAGCTGCACTTCCTTCTGACCCAGCGTGCGCTCCAGCTGCCGCACCTAAAAGAAAGGCATCACATGTTCACTAGACGAAAGAGCAGAGTGCTGCAAGCTACATCTAGAGCGAAACCCAAGGGGGGAGGGGATTTGCTATGGGGGCCCCGAAAGCGGTCAAGACAAGTGTAAAAGCAAAATTTGCTATTCATAGTGCAACCGCAATCAGGTCATTGCACAAGCTGAACTGATAGGGACCCATACCAGTGTTTCCTGTCGGGCCCCTAAATGCACATCCATGTCCTGTATACAGCTCCACCCCAATGTAAATCAGCTAATGTATATAAATCATAATCATTATATAATACTCTGCACCTTCGCAAGATGATCTGTGATCTAATTCCTTGCCATTTTCAAGATCTCTGTTTGCTATAAGTGAATGGGAAGATTCTGTCCAGATCCTGTAAGTCCAGTTGATGCAGAGCAGGGCTCCTTGCAGTGCATCACTTGGCACCCATGTATCGTCCTAACTGAACACTGACCTTCGCATTAAGGGTGTCAATCTTCTCCTGGTCCGTCCTGCGCTGCCTTACAGCCTCCTCCAAAGCCATGCTCGATCTCTCCACCTCTTTATTGAGGACACATACGATATTCTCTAGGATCACGCTCTTTTTGTCCACCACTTCAAACTGGCGCAGCAGGTCAGGAGCCTTGGAGACATCAGCCGCCATTGATGCCACGGAGGACAGGCTGCTGAGCGAGTTGGGGATGCCCTGCACGGAGATCATTCCTATACGATGAGTGATGTCGCTCAGCTCCTTTCTGCGCGGCTGGATGTACTCCCACACTTGCGCCAAATGTTCGGCCAAGTACTTATTCTCGTGTTCTAAGCACTTGTCATTTTCCACCTGGGAGTAAGAAGGATGGACAGCGATTACGGCGCCGTCCACAAGCACTGACATGGAGGCACAAGAACCTTGCGGCTCCTCAGATGGGGACTATCTCCTCCTGTTTTCAGATGCAGGCAGTGCAGCTCATCTAGCAGCGCCTCCTCCACTTTCACACAGCTAAAGGATATCGCTGCCACGTGCATCTCCAAGCAATGACAGGAGGGCACAGTCGCCCAAGTAACCTAGGGTCTGTTCGCCATGCATTCACAGTGCCCATCGGAGGTAAATGTTGGGCTGATTTCCTGACTGATGCCCCCAATACAAGGGTATAGAGTGGCATCTGCTGCCCATAGGTTCCCATGTTAAAGCATACATATACTTTTTTTGCCGAATGTCTATGGATGAAATATCACACTAGATTGCACTATTCCATCAGTCCAATGAGGGGATGGAGACCACAGGAGTAACAGCAAGCATGTGATTGTCCTGCTTGTTTAGGCTTCAATAAGTCCTCCCCCACTCTTGCTAATAGTTGGTTCAGTCCATGATCCCTGGGTATTTACCATATATTGGCAGAATCCACTGACCTGGCGTCGCAAGGGGGGTGACTGCTTAGCTGAAATGTGAACTCAGCTAATTTACTGCGGGTCACCCCCCTCCACGTAGCGGACTGGGCTCTGTATGGACGTGCATCCCCCATCTGAAGTGTAAAATGGAGCTACGATTACTCGGAGCAGTTACCCACTTGTAGGCAAGAGCTACATGGCCAACACGGAGATGCACTACAAGGAAGAATCTGCTGCAAAAAGCCCCAAAAGCAGACCACTCCGTGATAATGATGGGGGTGGTTGCTCCAGCGGGATTGGCAAGGAGTCATTTCCGTTGGGGCTGCATACAGCATAGTCTGCCATGTAGCCTCAGACGGAACAACACTTACCATCTCTGTGCAGCCGGCGACTAGATAGCGGCATGGTACTCGGCACCGGCCACATGTCTTTACATGGTCCTGAAACTAAAAGAAAAGTCGTTACACACAGAGAAATGCAAATTCAGGAGGACGATGGAGACGGCACAGACTGAAGGGGAGATTGTCCAGTTACAATTGCTGCCATACTACGATCACAGGCCAGGTCGAAACTAAACAGAAATGCAAAATGGGCTGACGTGTGCTGAGCGTGCACTGCTGTCAAGTATTGTGCGGCACGTACAGAGGATGGCGGGGAGAGGAACTGGATCTACAGTATATATTAACCTATACCAGCTTGTCTCAACAAAGCAAATGGATTCCAAGTACCAACTAACAGAAATCTAAATGCAGCTTTGGTGGTGACATCAATAGAAGACATGGGGGTCCGGATCAAAGCGAAATGCTTTGCAAGGCTCTCATAATGCACCTATCGGTCACCCGGGCCTACATCAATGCAGCATCCATTTTGCAGCCAGTTCCAGTGGAATAAATACCTTTTCTCTGGGGATCTTCTTCTTTCCGCAGCCGTCACAAGTCATTGGGTACTTGGGACAGATTTCATCGTGAGCCTGAAAGAGACAGAAGACGTCACATTTGCCCACCTGTCGGTGTCCCCTTAGACCACATCTGACAGGGGCAAGACCCTCCCCCGTACCTTAATTTCTGGGAAGTAAAAGGAGAGTTTGCAGTATCTGCAGTTCAGTTTGCGCTCGGGGCATTCTCGCTCATTGTGCCAGTCTCGATCGGTCGCCCTGATTAGCGTCTTGCACGCCGGACAAGGTACCAGCATGTGCAGGCACTTGCCTTCATGAAGGGCCTGGAAGAGAACAGATGGCATGTATTACGATGCTGGGGGATCTGGAGGCAACTGATAGCAAGAAATGAGAAGGGTGGGGCGAATGTCAGGATATCTACATATCGTGAAGAAACTTAAAAGGAAAGCCGACCAATGTGCAATATTAACAGTGCAAATGTGGAAACTTCAACAATATCAGTGGTTTCTTTAGAAACATAAAGCAGCAATATGTATATTAGCTTTCTAAGCATAGAAATCCACTCTCCATATATTGTGAATAAAGCAGTAATATGTATATTAGCTTTCTAAGCATAGAAAACCACTTTCCTCAGTGTGGTAAGGCTACAGTAAGTAGTGTATACGTCAGTGCTGGGAAGTCAGGACAGGAGCTGCAGAATACTCACGCTGCGGGTCCTGTGTGTGGAACTCGCTCATATGAAAGGGGCCTTAATCAGCATGATGAGTCCTACCAGCCCTAGAGTTGATCATGCTGACACAGCCTCTTTAAGGGGTTAAAAGCATAAAAACAAAGCTGCCGGGACATGCAAAAAAATAAATAAAAAAATTATAAAGCTTAAAACCTTCCTTCTTCCTTCATTCTCATGTGCTGTACAGACCCGACATCTGCCCTACAGCCGTTAGGTCTATACCATCATAAGGTGACGCACTGTGTCTACAGGGTGTGGGGGACACCTGTAACTGTAGAAGCCGCATGAAAGGCAATATGAAAACCAAATCAACACAGCAGCCATTGTCTATGACTGAATACACAATACAGGGAGCGGCGCCCTTTTACGCGCCCCGACAAAACTGACTGTTAACCCTACACACATTGTGCACTAGACCACAGGGAGGATCCATAGAGAGAGCAGGACTTCTGCAACAGCTGCAGAGGCCTGGCTACACGGGATGATGGGAGTTGTCATTTGGCAGCTGGAGCTCACAGAGGTCATAAAAGAAGACGAAGACAGAATATGTCAGGAGGGTTCAGGGTGCAGCAGGAGTCTATTGCTCCTAAATGTGACCCCCCCCCCCACATAGGGCCCGGCCTATATAATGGCTTCCTACCAGTGTCTATCACAATGGATATCCTGTTACGCGTCCTTAGTCACTTCCTGGACAAGGTGTCACAACCTGAAATAGCTCCCTGTTCCCCATCTGTATCCAGGACAATGTGTTCTTAAATACTCTGCACTGCTGAGAACTCCACTCCTACTACTGCTAATGCTCCAACTCTTCATTCAAATCATAAACAGCCTCTACCACCTCCATCTACAAGACCAGTGTATTCTCCTGAAATACTCTGTGCTCCTGCGGATATTGTCATCATCCCCCCACCCCTTCATTAAAATCACACTCACTGTCTCTAACCAATTCCATCTACAAAACTAGTGCACTCCTCTCCTGGAATACTCTGTGCTGCTGTGGATACGTGCCCCCCCCCCCCCCCCCCTCACAATCATGGAAAGCCTTTGCCATTACCATCTACAAGATTAGCACGCTTCTCCTGAAATGCTCTGTGCTGCTGGAGATCCTGTCCCCCACTTCCAAGCACCGGCCCTGACACTTGCACCCCTACCCTCAGGAATATCACATTATTGGGCAGTCATTGCACCCCAGGAGATCAATGCTCTCCTCTCCTGAAACTCTCTGTGCTGCTGGTGTGCCTCGCTTCATTCACTGCCTAAACCTTCATGTAGGACTACGACTCTTCACCACATTGCGCCGCCCTTAGCAAAGGGACTGCAAAAATTGGATAAGAAAAATGGGCGGAAAGATGTTCAAATAAAAACACAGCTTTCCCTCCTCCCCCAGTTGCATAATAGTATTTTAGGTACTTTCCAGTACCACACTTGGAAAGCTGCCAGCAGGAAAAACATGCTGAACCAGTAAAGCAGCATCAACAGCCGAACAAGCCAGAGCCGCAGCTCACAGCTTCTTCTAGTTCAGGGATCAGCAAAATTCGGCACCGCAGCTCTTGTGAAACTACAACTCCCAGCATGCTCCTTCCACTCCTGTGGGAGTTTAGAGAAAAGACAAGCAAGTGTGCATGCTGGGAGATGTAGTTTTACCACAGCTGGAGTGCCGGAGGTTGCTGACCCCTGTTCTAGGTAATACTAAAGTTCCTACTAATCAGGAGGCAGTAAATAATAGAAATATATATCCCCAATGCCCCCCCCTCATTATCCTATAAAACCCAAGCTACGCCCTCAGTATCCTCTCCCCCCAGCACCACCAATGAAAACCTGATGGCGGTGCTCAGAGCAGACGGTCCTCGTGCCAATAGCGCCATCCGCAGAGCGCACACTGCTACATCAATTCCCAACAAACCCTCCAGCACCAGCGCCCGTCACGCCCCCACACGTCTCTGCCATCCCCTCCTCCAACAGGAAGTTACCCCCGCCAGCAAGCTTTCGGAGTGACCGGAGAACAAGGCGGTACATGAAAAAGGAACTTTTTTTGAAGATGTTATCTAGTTGTCAACTTTACTCTGAAGACATAAAGATAAGGAAAGCAATAACCGCGCATCGTAAAAAAATATATAAAAAATATGTAGTTTATTTTTAAGCCAAAAGGTCAGACATGATCTATGCATCTGACTGCAGAAGACCACCGCTGTGCAGGAAATTCAGGCGCACGCAATGCATTTATTGACCCCATCAGCAGGAGCTGCGGAGATGTGCGCCAGTGCCGGACTATGGGGTGATAACCCTGCTGAACCGGCAGCAAACACTTTCTTTCTGGATTAGCAGGTTTCAGGACCACTGTAAATGTCTAATAGACTCTGCATCTCAATTTCGCATTTTCAAGATCTCTGCTTGCAATGAGGGAACATTCTTCTATACATTGAGAGGTTGAAAACTAGAAGAAACCCCCATACTTGTCACAGCTGGGAGTCTGCTACAATTGTAACACCCCTCTGCAAACTAAACCAATCGTTCTCCTGACAACCGCTTCAATGTGTCAGGGCGGGTGACGTGTAACCAGTTACCGGGACAGGAGGGAGAGTCGTGCTGCTCTAGACTGGTGACAGCTGTAGCAAACCCTCAGAAGTATTAGGTCTTTGATTGTGAGGCCTTCCTTGTCACCTGACAGCAAGCAGATATGTAGATAGAGGTGGGGGGGGGGGGAACTGAAACTTAAAACCTCAAAGAAGGTTGGTGCGGGGACTGTCCCATCTCAACATGTAATGCATATCGCTAGGATATGCCACAAATGTCTGATAAGTGCAGGTCCCACTCCTATCTCCAGAACGGGGCCCCTGAAGTGGAGGGGTACACCGAGAATATGCTCAGATACTCTCAATTTGCTGCTACGGGGGTTCTCAAAATAGCCACTCAAATCCATAGCAGTCAATGGAGACGAATAGCGTGCTGCCCTTTACTTCAGAGGCCCCGCTCGGGAGATAGGAGCACCTACCTGACATTTGTGGCTTACTCTTGTGACACGCCATACATATTGAGATGACAATACCCCTTTAAATCATGAACAGGGTCCACCCTCCCTAGGTCATCCCAGTCACCGCCTGCCATTGGCTGACACCCCCCTCCCAACAAAGGGCGTTTTCTTCGGCACAAGGGAAGCAGCAGCAGCGACGGTGCAGGGAGCAGGAGCGGCGCAGGAAGCCAGGTAAGTAGAATCAATGTGAGGACCCCGGCATATTTGGGATGGGATGGGATGGGGGAAGGGGGGGTTTAGTCTCGGATAACCCCTTTAAGTGTCACAACCTGTAAGATGTTGCAAAAGAGTGTCATCACCACAGTGCTGGAGGGACCTGCCAGGAAATGATGCCACAATGTGAATCATAAGGGGGGAGAGAATTTCATAATTTGAAGTTTGTGTTGTGGTATTTAGTAAATTGCGTTATGGATTCCGTTATCACGGACCAGAACGCAATTCCATGACGGAATGCCTTTAGAGACATTCTGCTATTCTTTCCGTCATAATAGAAGTCTATGGGCTGTGTCCGGTTTACGTTATGCTCGCGTCCTCTCCACGAACTTCAAAATATAAAATTCGCTCATCCCTAATTATAATGATGAGGCGATCACGTGACTTTTCTAAAGTTTCATAAAGTTTCTAAAGTTTCAACAACAAGGCATGTACACACACTGCATTACAACACAAAGTGCAATCACTTGTGCAACACCCTGTGTGACAATAAACACAGTGAGCTCTACTGAACACGCAAATTGTTTAACCCCTTAAGGACCTTAAGTCCGATCCCCAAACATGGCGTCTGCTCGCGCGTGCAACGGGCACCTTAGCCGCTGCATTTCAGCTATTTTGAATAGCAGCGACCCGTGGCACATGTGTGCGATCAGCCAAAAGGCTGATCGCATACATCTTACCCTTAAGATGTAGTGGTCAAATGTGACCACGGCATCTGATCAGCCGGGAACCGGAACTTGCACGCTTCCGATCTGGCAACAAGAATTTTCAGAATTGCATTTTTCCCCCTAATTCTACCCAATTTGGATGTGTTTTCTGCTTCCTGCTACATGGTATGCAACCAAAAATGGTGCCATTAGAAAGTACAACTTGTCCCGCAAAAAATAAGCCCTCATACAGCTATGTGAATGGAAAAATAAAGAAGGACTATGGGAAGGCGGGGAAAACAAAACGCAAAAAAGGAAAATCCCAGGGTCCTCAAGGGGTTAAGGTCTATGTCAGGTTAGAATTTTTATTATGTATCAGTAGGGATGAGGGGAGAGGAGGGGGATGCAGCAGCAGGTTCTCTGTGTCTGAGTGCTGTAAGACCTTTCTGACCATGGCTCCAAGGTGGAGTTTAACTAAAGGCGAGGGTTGGTTTTGCTTACTGTTAAAAGGGTTTTCCAGGAGTACAATACCGATGGCCTGTA
This sequence comes from Bufo gargarizans, assembly GCF_014858855.1. NCBI lineage: Eukaryota > Metazoa > Chordata > Amphibia > Anura > Bufonidae > Bufo > Bufo gargarizans. The sequence continues at coordinate 190,733,065 of NC_058088.1, forward strand.
TTTTACTCCTAGAAAACCCCTTTAATTGCAGGCAGAATAGAAGGGGGAGGAGCTCTGGTCACCTAGCCAGAGATAATAAAGGGGGTGGGGTTTAGTTTCTTGCTCTCAGTTTAAACCCAAAAGTAGATGGAGGCCTCTTTCCTCTGTAATCCAATCAAAAGGAATAAAGATTTCTGTTTTTAAGTCCATGACATGGTTGAAGAGCAGGGAACGGGGGGGGGGCTCACCTCATACTCTTTGATAGTCCCCTTCCAGTCACAGCCATTGATGGGGCAGACAGCGGGCAGACCCTCCACCTCCCGGCGGGCAGCGTTATCTGAAAATGCCTGAAAATTGAGAGGAGAGGATGAGCAATGGAACAGAGACATTACTAAACCTGAAGGAAAAAACCTGTTCAATAAAAAAGGTAACTTCTCTTATGTCAGAGATCTCACAAATTAACCAAAATATCACACACCCCAAAGTATACCGCTAGAATCCTGTACAGTTCATATACAATCCTAAATAATGACTACATTGTCCCTCATTTATTTTCATCTTAATCCCCTGCAAAGGGTTTTTACTTTCACATGCCCACTAAATGCTTTCATATTTACTATAATACTGCCTCCTATGTACAAGAATATAACTACTATAATACTGCCTCCTATGTACAAGAATATAACTACTATAATTCTGCTCCTATGTACAAGAATATAACTACTATAATTCTGCTCCTATGTACAAGAATATAACTACTATAATACTGCCTCCTATGTACAAGAATATAACTACTATAATACTGCCTCCTATGTACAAGAATATAACTACTATAATACTGCCTCCTATGTACAAGAATATAACTACTATAATTCTGCTCCTATGTACAAGAATATAACTACTATAATACTGCCTCCTATGTACAAGAATATAACTACTATAATACTGCTCCCATGTACAAGAATATAACTACTATAATACTGCCTCCTATGTACAAGAATATAACTACAATAATACTGCCTCCTATGTACAAGAATATAACTACAATAATACTGCCTACTATGTACAAGAATATAACTACTATAATACTGCTCCCATGTACAAGAATATAACTACTATACTACTGCCTCCTATGTACAAGGATATAACTACTATAATACAGCTCCTATGTACAAGAATATAACTACTATAATACTGCTCCTATGTACAGGAATATAACTACTATAATACTGCCTCCTGTGTACAAAAATATAACTACTATAATACTGCCTCCTATGTACAGGAATATAACTACTATAATACTGCCTCCTATGTACAAGAATATAGCTACTATAATACTGCTCCTATGTACAAGAATATAGCTACTATAATACTGCTCCTATGTACAAGAATATAACTACTATAATACTGCTCCTATGTACAAGAATATAACTACTATAATACTGCCTCCTATGTACAAGAATATAACTACTATAATACTGCCTCCTATGTACAAGAATATAACTACTATAATACTGCTCCTATGTACAAGAATATAACTACTATAATACTGCTCCTATGTACAGGAATATAACTACTATAATACTGCCTCCTATGTACAAGAATATAACTACTATAATACTGCCTCCTGTGTACAAAAATATAACTACTATAATACTGCTCCTATGTACAAGAATATAACTACTATAATACTGCTCCTATGTACAAGAATATAACTACTATAATACTGCCTTCTATGTACAAGAATATAACTACTATAATACTGCCTCCTATGTACAAGAATATAACTACTATAATACTGCCTCCTATGTACAAGAATATAACTGCTATAATACTGCCTTTATGTACAGAACTATAACCCCCTGCACACCCACCAGTCAGCCATACCCCGCTATGACTTAGTCATTGTCCCACCAGTCGTCTTTCGACTGAACCTTTTTAGTATGTACTAAACACCACATATCAGACACACCCCACAAGACTGGCGGTTCTAGAGGTGACCCAGTGTCGAAGTCTCCCACATCCTTACACTAGTTCACTTACTGTCCGATAATTCCCCCCGACAGACGCTGTGGTGGGTTTATTCACCGATCAGACAATGTCATGGCTGATCAGTACAGCCGCCTCAGACATATCACCTGCAGACTTCATACTGGGATGTCATTTGCATTTCAGTTCATGCTGCCACTTACTGTGGTACTTTCCAAAATGGAGACTCCTTCCTCAAATATACCTTCCTGGATGCAGGCTGCGCACTTCTGTGGTCCGGAGCTGAGGGACAATCGGAGAGGGAACATTTAGCCGTACAATGGGACTAGGGCTGCAACGATTAATCGATGTAATCGATTATATTCGATAACTGGATTCGTTGTCGACGAATCCAGTTATCGAATAATCGCTGATTCGTTGCTATTCGGGCGGGCGGTCGCTGCATCTTTATTTTACCTTTTTACAATGACGCTCCCGCTCCTGTAACAGCCAGGCAGAGCGGACGGCGGCGTAACGTCACTCACTCACGTGACACGCCTGCTCCGCCTCCTTCATTCATGAAGTGGGCGGAGCAGGCGCGTCACGTGAGTGAGTGACGTTACGCCGCCGTCCGCTCTGCCTGGCTGTTACAGGAGCGGGAGCGTCATTGTAAAAAGGTAAAATAAAGATGCAAGCATCGGGGCCGGGGCTGTTAGGGGGAAGGGGGAGGGGGATCTGTCTATGGCACTGCTATGGGAAGGGGGGTCTGTGTATAGCACTGCTATGGGGAGGAGGGGGGGTCTGTGTATGGCACTGCTATGGGAAGGGGGGTCTGTGCACTGTTATGAGGAAAGGGATCTGTGCACTGTTATGCCCATAACAGTGCACAGATCCCCCTCTCCATAACTACAGATCCCCCATAATAGTGTCGTCCACAGATCCCCCATAATAGTGTCGTCCACAGATCCCCCATAATAGTGTCGTCCACAGATCCCCCATAATAGTGTCGTCCACAGATCCCCCATAATAGTGTCGTCCACAGATCCCCCATAATAGTGTCGTCCACAGATCCCCCATAATAGTGTCGTCCACAGATCCCCCATAATAGTGTCGTCCACAGATCCCCCATAATAGTGTCGTCCACAGATCCCCCATAATAGTGTCGTCCACAGATCCCCCATAATAGTGTCGTCCACAGATCCCCCATAATAGTGTCGTCCACAGATCCCCCATAATAGTGTCGTCCACAGATCCCCCATAATAGTGTCGTCCACAATTTGTTTTAATATGGCCTTTGAACATAATTTTTCAAGTAAGATCATATAAACCTCTCTGTTTTGTAATTTTGTCGTTTTTCCCGATTAATCGTAGAAATTAATCGGCAACTAATCGATTATTCAAATAATCGTTAGCTGCAGCCCTAAATGGGACCGAAGGAGCAGCGCGGATGACAACCATGCTGAACACATCTCAGGACAGCAGTTGTCACCCTTCTTCAGTCCATACATTTCCCCCTATCTCTAACCCCCTATTATCACATTGAGGGAAGAAGTTTGGGAGCTCCTGTGGAATGAAAGCAACAGACGGGCCCGCTCATCTATGTGCTGTAAGTTCCCTATATGATATGGAGACACTTTTGGCCTTTCCCAATGAAGCTTCCCCTCATCTAGACCAAGAGCTACCAACCAGAAGTCCTCCAGCTCTTGCAAACCTATTACGCCTCAGCATGCTCTGATAACCTGTGGCTGTCAGGCCATGCTGGGAGTGGTAGTACTGCAATAGTCGGGGTCCCTGCTCACCTGATAATCTTTCTCAGACAGAAGGAGCAGTAGCGATGTCCGCACTGGGCCTGGAAGGGCCTCCTCAGGATATTCTTGCAGTCGGAGCACAGGTACTTCCCTTCTAGCTTCACCCTGAGGATTTCCTTCTTGAATCCGGGTTGGTTTGTGTCTATGGATCCAGGCGGAGAAGAGATGGGGACGGTTGCAGAGGCCATGTGAGGATTGCCCTTGGAGGAAGGGAAGAAGGGAGGATCACTTACAAGAGCCATAACAGTTTTGCCACAACAAGATTAAGACGCCGACAAGACAAAACAGGCTGGGCCAAGGAGTACACCCAGCAGGAGGCAGACTGGACCGGCTGACACTTGTAGTCCTGCTTGTACACAAGATGGCGCCACCACTACTGATTTCTGTCCTTGCGCACTTGTAAGCCATGCATATTTAATGTGCCCTGTTTTCTGCAAATCCTTGTGTAATGCATTTCCTCTCCATTTCCAAGATCTCTGCTTGCTGTCCACAAATGGCAACATTCCAATTTTCATCCGCATGGGTGAGAACCCTCTACAGCCCAACTGCTGAGGGTTTGCTACAACTGAATCCAGTGTAGGCGATCCAGCTTAGTAGCCTGGTTGCTGCATTTGACCTGCATGAGTACAGGAGGACAGATTGGACACTGCTGTACCAAACACTCAGCTGTGAGAAGTCATCTCCAGCCTCCAGGGGGTTACATATACCCCGTGATGTGGACAGATACAACAACATGGTAACAGCCAACAGCCTCAAGCCTTCTATTATCCTGCAATGTTACCGCCCCGCAACAGCAAATCTACCCTAAACAACAGCAAAGCGCCACCCTGCAGCATGGCGTCCTACCAACGGGCCGCATTCCTCTGTGGGAGAGGTGAGGAGGAAGATATTTTCTTTAACTCATTGTTTACCCATTAATCATCTAGTAATATAAATGGCAGCAGCACCCAGAAAGCAGTAATGAGGATATGGAGAAGAGATTACAGGGTGAGGGAGAATGTCACGTGTTGGTAAGTGACCTTGTGAGAATGACGTCAGGTCACATGCCAATGACCCATATCACAGAGCCCTGAGGATGGCAGGAGGGTCAGCTGACACCGCAACAAAATCCCTAACTATAAGCTCACACAGACAGTTGCTATAACAACAAGAATATCACTGAAGGCAACTACCTAAAACTTAACTTTTACTATAGTTAAAATACGTCCAGTAAAACACATTCAAACCGGACCAATAAAGTCGCAGTACAGCAGTAAAGTCGAAAAAGCAGTCGCATAGGGACGGTCAGCGGCAGGAAAATTGGATAGCACAAAAGGAATAACAGGGAAGTTTTCTGTCCCTATATTTACCCTAAAAAGATCTGCTCAGCCCAGAGATACGCCTTGATGGTAGGAGCACTCTGTCCACGTACCTCGGCTTCCCTGTCCCTACGCAGCCCTATCACCTATCTGATACAACATACAGAATCCCTTAGGGTACTTTCACACTAGCGGTTTTCTTTTCCGGCATAGAGTTCCATCCTAGGGGCTCAATACCGGAAAAGAACTGATCAGTTTTATCCCCATGCATTCTGAATGGAGAGTGATCAGTTCAGGAGGCATCAGGACGTCTTCAGTTCAGTCTTTTTGACTGATCAGGCAAAAGAGAAAACCGCAGCATGCTACGGTTTTATCTCCGGCCCAAAAAAACGTTATACTTGCCCAGGGCTGTGGAGTCGGAGTCAGAGTCGAGGAGTCGGAGTCAATTTTGGGTACCTGGAGTCGGAGTCGGCAAAAAATGAACCGACTCCGACTCATACTAAATTTAAATTGGAATAAAAAAATAAAAAAGCAAGTTTAAATGTCCGAATTCATAAACAGTTATAATTAATGACTTCTCTACTGTAAGAATAAAGGCCAATGCATGCAGTGCCTCACGTAACCGCAAAACTAACGCGTTCAGTGATGTGAAGAAGCTTTTCATATGCTTCACTATATGGCACGCAATGCACAATTAGGAGTGGCAATACATATACTTTCCATTGTGTTGTGTTCTGATGTTACAGGGAACACAACCCCCATGGTTATCCTCGCCTCTCACTGATAAGGGATTAAGTAAATATGTGTTCTGCAGGACTAGAGACACGTGTATAAGTGAAGGGAATGGAGGGTCAATAGTTCAAGACTGAAGCTGTAAACCATGGATGTCAAACTCATGACCCTCCAGATGTTGCAAAACTACAACTCCCATCATTCCCTGATAGCTGTAGTATGCCCAGGCATGATGGGAGTTGTAGTTTTGCAACAGCTGGAGGGCCACGAGTTTGACATCCCTGCTGTAAACCATTGGAAAAACTGCTGTCATTCAGCTAAAGCTATAAAACGTGTAAACTCAGAATGTTATCTTAAACTTTAAACATGACTGTGGGATTCTTCTAGGGAAATCATGTTTTAAAATAAATGTCCCTTCTTGGATCCTCCCACTGCCCTGTCTTCAGCAGAAGATCAGCACACAAAGGAGAAGGCAGCAGCTTCTGCCCAACTACCTCTCTGCTAGAAGAGCTTAGAAGAACTTCTTTCTTTCCTTCAAGGAAAGTATAAAATACATTCGCATATTAAATACAGAGGAGTCGGAGTCGGAAGTACAAAAAACTGAGGAGTCGGAGCATTTATCTACCGACTCCACAGCCCTGGACTTGCCTGAATGCCGGATCCGGCATTTTTTGCCCCAGGAATGTATTAGTGCCGGATCCAGCATTGAAAATACCGGAATGCCGGATCCGTTGAAAAATCCTGATCAGTCTTACAAATGCCATCAGTTGGCACATGTTTTGCGGGCCACGGAACTGCTTGCCGGATCATTCTGCCGCAAAAGTGAAAGTAGCCTTATCTGATAGTGTACAGTAAAAACATAGATCCTTATCTGATAGTGTACAGTAAAAACATAGATCCTTATCTGCTACAGTGTACAAGGTCCCAACGCATTTCCCCTTGTAATAAACGCATCGTGGTCATTTAGATTGGACGGCCCATTATGAATCTTTCGGTTGCCCCCATCTTTGTAAACTTGGCATACTGAATGACCATCTTATGTCTGTTGGAGAGATATATATATATATATATATATATATATATATATATATATATATATTCTATCTATATCGGTTAGGGGGTTAATATGTACCTTTCCCCTGCCATTAGAGTCTTGCAGTCCACATCGATACCGGTGGAACGCACGGCCATCTTTGTGCGATCACGTGAGCACACCACATGATCGCAATACGCCCGTACTCCCTTTGTGACGATTTGGTGAGATATTGCAGGATTATATATCGTGCATTAATGCAATCCTGCGCGGCGCTTTCTTATTGGGGCCACTTACATTTGTAGTGGAACGCATAACTATAGGGGCGATGACATAGGGAGGAGCCTGATGGATTACCTGACCAATAGCTGCGCATACCCAGGTCATCTGACCAGGATGGGCAGTCCGGAAGCCTGGATGCACCTATGGGGCTTTAACATTTAAAAGTGAGACTGTTCCCTAAATCTAATGCAGCTGTATGTTTTTGCCCCCTGGAGCCCTCCAACCGTGCATCCTGGTCTGTGTGAGGATGACGTCCAGTGGTCTGTATCTGTGAGTCACTTTTTGAATCGCCCGATTATCCTATTTGGTAATTGTTTTAGAGACCTATTATTGTCTCTTTACATCACTACAGACCGCTGCAGGTTTGGGGCGCTCCAGTTTTTGTTACCCATCTTTTGTATTTCTATTTTCTGTTGTCAGTTATCTTATTACACTGACACTATATGTGCCCTGATGAACCTTGTTTATTACAAGGGGAAACGCGTTGGGACCTTGTACACTATCAGATAAGGAACTGTTTTTACTGTACACTATCAGATCAGGGATTATGTATGTTGTATCAGATAGGGCTGCGTAGGGACAGGGTAGCCGAGGTACGTGGACAGAGTGCTCCCACCCAGCGAGAGAAAGAGAGAGCGAGAGAGAGAGAGAGAAAGAGAAAGAGAGAGCGAGAGAGAGAGAGAGAAAGAGAAAGAGAGAGCGAGAGCGAGAGAGAGAAAGAGAAAGAGAGAGCGAGAGCGAGAGCGAGAGAGAGAGAAAGAGAGAGCGAGAGAGAGAGAGAGAGAGAGAGAGAGAAAGAGAAAGAGAAAGAGAAAGAGAGAGAGAGAGAGAGAAGGAAAGCCAGAGAGAAAGAGAGAGAGAAGGAAAGCCAGAGAGAAAGAGAGAAAGAGAAAGAGAAAAAGAGAAAAAGAGAAAAAGAAAAAGAGCTTGTGGGGAACCCGGCGACAGAGGGAACATGGGGTTAGGCGAGAGTTCAACAGTAGCTTCATATGTGCTGTAACTGCTGCTATTTTCTAACATCTCAACAAATCGTATATACTGCAGATTGGCTGAATTGTCTAACATCTACCTCTTGTCTCACCAAATGCTGAAACAGCCCTTCTAAAAACACCCAAGCTTTACACTGCAGCTGCGCTTGTTCAGATTAGTTTATGTGCACAAGCTCATGAAGAAGGATTATAAACTGCAAGCAACTAAACGAGAAGTGAGAAATAAAGAGACTGGGGGGACCCTGGATGGATCCAGCACTGACCACACAATGATACGAGGGCAGACATCAGGAGGCATCACTTACTCATGTATAGGAGATCCCACAGCTTCAACCAACAATCTGTAGAGGAAAAAAAAAGAGAAAGTAGAACTTCTCATACGAGGCTGGAGATACGCTCAAATTGAAACAGAAAGCAGATTATGTCCCCGCCGTCCAGCCTCCGGGCAGGACACTTAGGGGTCTTTCACACGAGCGGATGTCGTGCGGGTAATCCGCTGTGTGAAAGAGCCAAGTCCCGTTCCGGACAGCAGAGACATGGAGCATTAACATGATTGAGGATTCTCCGTGCCTCTCTGTAAACTCTTTACTACAAAATCACAGTGAGATAAAGTTGTCATTTTGTAGTAAACAGGTCACAGAGAGGCGCAGAGCATCAGTCATGTTAATGCTCCGTGTCTCTGCTGTCCGGAGCGGGGCTTGGCTCTCTTTCACGCAGCGGATTACCCGCACGACATCCGCTCGTGTGAAAGAGCCCTTATATGGTTTTCTGGATCAGACAGGAAACCTCCTCAATGAACACACAGAATGGGGTCTGAACCTCTAGTTCCCGCCTCCAGGACCCTCTTGTGCTGCACCGGAGCTCCGGAAACCACAACCTCCGACTTCTCAGGGTCACATAATTTTCCATAGAGACCCCCCTCACAGCTGCACCCACACTTTCCTTGGACTTTAATCTCATACATTAGAGGGAATGTGCCAAGATTTAAACTTCTCCCCTATCCCAGGAATGTGGGGATAAGAGTTTGATAGGTGGGGGTCCAAATGCTGTGACCCCACCGATCACAAGAACAGGGGTCTCGTGTCTCTCTATATAAAAGCAGCTGCGGTTGAGCGCTACCAGTCCATTCATCTCTGCTGGACATGGCAGAGGGAGGCGCTCCATCTTCAGTAGTCCTAGAGGGTCTCAACCACCCGTCCATGCAGTGGAAAAATTCCCTTTCAATCCACAGCAAAATCCACAAGAAAAATCTGCATTTAGTTCTGCAGCAAATTATGGAGGAGGATGAGACTTGTGTAAATCTCATTGACTTTGCTGCTGCTCTGGATGCTTTGCAGCGCGTGCGCTTCCCTTGCCCGCCGTGTATGCCTCCATCCCCTGCAGCGCACTGTTCTGCAGGTCGTACGCCTCCCTCCCCCGCGGCTTACTGTTCTGCAGGGCCTATACCTCCGTCCCCCCGTGACATACCCTTCTGCAGTGCGTACGCCTCCTTCCTCCGCGGCATACCCTTCTGCAGTGCGTACGCCTCCTTCCCCCGCGGCATACCCTTCTGCAGTGCGTACGCCTCCTTCCTCCGCGGCATACCCTTCTGCAGTGCGTACGCCTCCTCCCTCCCTGTGGCATACCCTTCTGCAGTGCGTACGCCTCCCTCCCCCGTGGCATACCCTTCTGCAGTGTGTACGCCTCCCTCCCCCGTGGCATACCCTTCTGCAGTGTGTACGCCTCCCGCCCCCGCGGCATACCCTTCTGCAGTGCGTACGCCTCCTCCCTCCCTGTGGCATACCCTTCTGCAGTGTGTACGCCTCCCGCCCCCGCGGCATACCCTTCTGCAGTGAGTACGCCTCCCTGTGGCATACCGTATACACGTCTCGTTCCCTGCCACCTCTGTCTGCTTTACTGAGGTAAGTTCAGGACACCTATCAGACCTAGTCAAGTACAGGCTAAGTGGTGAGTGCAGGAAGAGACTACTACTATCAGACTACTATCCCCATCAATTTTGCAATACCCTTCTCAGAATAGCAGCCAAATCATCCTGTGTTCATTAAAATAACGAGGATATAAAACATGCAAATAACAGGGCCAGGAAAGTCCAGACCGATCATCTGAGCTGGATGGAAATACGGCTCGGCTATCGTGCTTCGGAGGCTCGCTGTGCCGCTGAACGATCTATTTCTCCCTTATCAGCCACATGAAGCTGGGGAGAAGCCGGCGGGGGAAGGGTCACCATTGGTTTATCTGGGAAGAAGCCGACTATAGGACAGGTAGATTGGAGCAAACTACCTGAAATCGCCCAGAAGCTCCATTACCAGGAGCCCAACTACTCTCCTCAACCGACTACCACCGCACCTCAGCATGGCAATGGATGTCAAATATATTTGTAATATGCTGTGGGACCTGCAACTGATGAATGGCAGTGTCCAAAATGAATGCTACATTCACTTGAATAGGGCTGAGCTTTATACGTCTCCTGGCCGCTCTCTGTGTCTGACGAGTCCTAGGGGCCCCGCCAACCATGATGGGAGCGATTAAGTCTGCAATCGCATCCTGGGCTGAGCGTCTCACTCAGCAGCGATCAATGACCGCCCGCCCGGGTCCGACCCCCTCTTAGATTTCCAGGAAGTGGTCCGATAAGATTAGCACAGCGCACAGTTCACACACGTGCATTTCTGGGATCAGCTCTTGAGCAACGCACTTTACTGGAAGGGATGCAGTAAGTCCTGTATTTCAAGGGGAAATACAGTAAAGTGTAAAGGGAAATACTTTTCAAAAGGGAGTGTATACTTTTGCAATCATTTTTTCAATTCCGACTACGCATCTAAAATATAAAGTAAGGCAAGTCTTCTAAACGGGGTGGGGGTTGCCCCTAACAGTGTAACAGACATGTCACCTGCCATAGTGACGCTTCAGAAGTTGGGGGCCTAGAAGCCGAGACCCCACTGAGGAGAACGGGCTGCAGGGCTCGGCGGGAGCCCTGTCATATCTGTTCAGCTCTCAGAGGAAAAAAGAGAGAGGGGCGAACAGGTTCACAGAAAGTCTCTGATGAGAACTGAAAAGGCCCAGCAGACAGCGGACCTCTTCCGGTGGGGGACGCCTCCCTCCCCAGCGAGAAGAGAGGCATATGCCTTGCAGAGCGGTATGCCGCGGTGGATGGAGGAATAGGCCCTGCAGAGCACCCACTCAAAAGCTGTTAAAGTGTAACTGTCACGGTCATATTTTTTTATTTGCTAGTTTATTGGAGCTAGGTCTGTAACCTGCCTGTCAATGAGTGTAAAAAGATCTGTAATTACCTTTAACAGCTTTCATTAACCCTTAGGCTACAGGAGGTTTTTTCTAGTTTCCATTTTTCTTCCCCATTTTCCTTGAGCCATAACTTGTTTATATTTCCGGTCATATAGCTGTACGAGGGCTTATTTTTTGCTGGACGGTTTGTACTTTCTAATGCCACTATTAATTACGGCATAAAATGTAGTGGGAAGCGATAAACAAATTTCAAATGGGGTAAAATTGAAAAATAAAATAAATGCAATCCCTCCACCGTTTTACAGGTTTAGTTCCCACAGCGTTTCGTTTACGGCAAAACTGACTCATGCCCTTCTTTCTCTGGGTCAGTACGATTACAACGATAATCCATATGTGTAGTTGTTTTTAAGTCTAAATTGTGTAAAAAGAAAATTTCAAACTTTGATTTTATTTTTTGCGGAACAATGTGTTTTTATTGATACCATTTTAGAGTGCGTGACTTTTTGATCACATTTTATTCTTTTTTTTTTTTTGGGTAAGAGAAGCAATGAAAAAAATGGCAAATTGGCCATTTTGACCCTTTTTTCCGTTACGCCATTTGCCATATTGGAATTTTTTAATTATATTTTAATAGTATGGGTGTTTTCAGCTGCAATGATACCCATGTTTATATTTATTGTTATTTAGGTATTTATTTTTTATTATTATACGAAAAGATGAGGCACTTAGGCTCCTTTCACACTAGCGTTCGCTGGTCCGCTCGTGAGCTCCGTTTGAAGGGGCTCACGAGCGGACCCGAACGCAGCCGTCCAGCCCTGATGCAGTCTGAATGGAGCGGATCCGCTCAGACTGCATCAGTCTGGCGGCGTTCAGCCTCCGCTCCGCTCGCCTCCGCACGGACAGGCGGACAGCTGAACGCTGCTTGCAGCGTTCGGGTGTCCGCCTGGCCGTGCGGATCCGTCCAGACTTACAATGTAAGTCAATGGGGACGGATCCGTTTGAAGATGCCACAATGTGGCTCAATCTTCAAGCGGATCCGTCCCCCATTGACTTTACATTGAAAGTCTGGACGGATCCGTCCGAGGCTATTTTCACACTTAGCTTTTTTTTTGCCATTTTAATGCAGACGGATCCGCCCGAACGCTAGTGTGAAAGTAGCCTTAGCGGGAGGTCACCTCGCCTCCCAGGGACAGGAAACACAACAACCTGGATTTATAATAATTCAACTTAAGGGCGGGAAATCCCAGTGCCTTTGTGGAGGCTAAATGGAAAATCCAATTACCGGTAAGTATAATTATAATCTTTTCCATACGCCTCCCTAACGGCACTAAGCAGGAGGACTAACAGAGTAACCAAAAAATATCAGGGAGGAGGACCATGGCAGACAAAAAAAAACAAAAAAAAAACTTTACAGCCAAAGGAAAGGTCCCTATTGGAGATAACATCCAGTCTGTAATGTTTGAAGAAGGTACTTGGACTGGACCAGGTGGCAGCCTGACATATCTGGGCCTGAGAGGCAGAGGCACCTTCCACCCAGGAGGTAGAAATTGCCCTGGTTGAAAGGGCCTTCAACTGCAAGGGAGGAGTAACACCCTCTCCCTGTATGCTTTGGCAATGGTCATCTTAATCCAGCGGGCAAAAGTTATTTTCGAAGCTCCTTGGCCAGGGTGGATAAAAATCCATTATTAAAAAAAAAAAAAGGATTTTTATTTTATTTTATATAAAATGCTTTTTGAGAGAAATATATTACCATCCAAAGGTTATTCCATCTTGAAATAAAGATTTGTTTTTTAATTATGTCGAATGAGGCTGAATATGTTTAATTTTTTGGGTAAATAAATTCCATTAATCCATTCACCATGTCCTGCTCTTCCAGAGGTTTTTGTAAGATTATTGGGCAGTTTCTCTGCCTACAAGATATTATCACAGATGCTTGTTTACTTTTGCAGTTCTCAAAACTGAATTTGACTCAGCAGAGATCACATGCCTCTTCACAGCAAAAATGTTATAACATGAACAGAGTTGAGAAAAAGCCCTTAATCCTAACTTCTATAAACCTATGAATACAGAATCAACCTAATCAAACTAATATGAAATGTTGTTATTCTAAAAATCATCTACTTCCATATTATAAGTTATACCAGCAAGAATTAGTCTTTATGCAGAAAACTATGATTTAAATCAAATCCACCCTGTCCTTGGCCCCTGTTTTTTTCCTGCATACTGGACTAGTAGGCGATTCGATTTTCTTATGTCCTTGGTGGCTTCTAGGTAAGCCAAGACGCATCTTCTGATATCAAGATTATGGTATTTAATTTCCCTGTTGGACCTAGTCTGTGGACAGAAGGTAGGTAATGAAATTTCGGAAAAACCTTCGGCAGGAAGGAAGGTTCATGTTTCGAAACTATTCAGTCATCCAGAATCGTTAAATATGGCGGACGGCAAGACAAGGCTTGGATCTCACCTAGAGGCATCGGCACCGAAAGAACTACATTGGGTTTAATCTATGGGCACCCTTAAAGAAACGTCTGATTAAATCTTCGTCAGCTAGCTTAATTTCCAGAAAAGCACTGAGGGACGCTACCTGGACCTTTAGAGTACTGCCCCTTAATCTGTCTTCTAGACCTTTCTGTAGGACAGGCATCCTCAAACTGCGGCCCTCCAGCTGTTGTAAAACTACAACTTCCACAATGCCCTGCTGTAGGCTGTTCGGGCATGCTGGGAGTTGTAGTTTTGCAACAGCTGGAGGGCTGCAGTTTGAGGATGCCTGCTGTAGGAAGTCGAGGATTATTTTTACGTCTGGCAAGGCAGCAGGATCCCAGGTGTCTTATGAAACAGAGAAAGGCATTCCAGACTCAGATAAATTTTAGACGTGACCGGCTTGACAGTCCCTTGGCTCTCAGAATGGAACGTTCAGCATCCATGCTGTCAGATTAGTTGTCGGACATCCGGGTGATGGACTGGGCCCTGAAGAAGGTTGTCCGGGACCTGAGGAAGAGACCAGAACTTCCCGCCCGAGAGGACTAGCAAAAGGGGAAAACCATGTTCTTTTGGGCCAGTATGGAGCTATTAGGATTACCCGGCATTTGTCCTCCCTTATCTTTGACAAGGTTCCAGGAATTAGGGATATTGGAGGGAAAGCATAGAACAGGCCCTTTGGCCAGGGACCTGCGAACGCGTCCACCCTTAGTGGATTGTCCTCGAAAGATAAGGGGAAGAATTGATCCACTTGTCTGTTTATTCTGGAGGCCAAGAGGTCCAGGACTGGGACACCCCATTTGTTGCATATCAATTGAAATATCCTCTTGTTTAAGCACCACTCTCCTGACTTTAGAGGTCTTCTGCTCGGAAAGTCCACCAGGTTGTTTTCTTTTCCCTTGAGATGGACTGCCGAAATGGAGTTTATTTGGTTTTGTGCCCAGGAAAATAAACTCTGTCCGGCAGGGTATTTTGCTTTTTGTGCTGCCTTGTTTGTTTATGTAGGCTACGGTTGTACTGTTGTCGGATAGCCTCTTCACATCTCTGTGATGGATGGATAAGCAAAAAGCCTTTAAGGCTAGGAATACTACCAGAAGTTCCTTTGCGTTTGAGGATAGAGGGTGCACTTTTTGTTCCCAGATTCCCTGGATTAATGGATATCCGCTGTGAGCCCCCCAACCTGAGCCGCTTGCATCTGTTGTAACTACAACTGGGTCTGAGGGTCTCCACTGAACTCTCCCTCATCAGGTGAGAATCCAGGAGTATTCCCCAAGAAGGTCTTCTTCTGGGTGGGGATCAAGTCCGATTTCTCCAGATTTAATTTCCAGCCTAGGGACTGAAGGACATCTCCGACAATCTGGAGTTTCCCCGAGGAGAATTTCCGACGAATGGGCCGCTATCAGAAAATCGTCTAAGTAGGGTATAGAGTTTCCTGTTGGTGAAAAAAAACCGATACTTCTGCCATGATCTTTGTAAAGACTCAGGGAGCACATGAAAGACCAAAAGGGAGTACCTGAAATTGCAGATGGGTCAGACAATTTCTTCTTAGGTAGATTGCAAACCGTAGGTATTTTTGATGATCTCTGTGAATGGGGACATGATAAGCATCTGCCAGGTCTTCTAGAGTCATGAAGCAATTTTGAAACAGTAGGTTGATTTGATTGTTCCCATCTTGAATATATTGGTGACTAGTAGCCCTTCTTTTCCTGATCTGGAGGTACAGGAATAATCGCCTGTTTTAATAGTAGAGTCTGAATTTGGGATTCTAGAAGTAATTGATTTCTTTCATTCTTTTGTTTAGTAAGAACCTCTTGGGAAGGGGGTTGGGGGGAATTCTATTCTGTAACAGTAACGTATCAGATCTAGAACTCAGGGGGATTTTGAAATTCCTTCCCACGCTGAAAGAAACATTTTTAGTCCCCCCCCGTCCCCCCCTTCCCCCCCAGATGGCTGCCAGGAACCAGCGCTCTCTCTCTCTCTTTGGTCAGGCCTGCCCTTTCGCCGGGTACGAAAGGAACGACGATGCTGAAAGAACCTGGACTCTGACGGGAAGCCCTTCTTTCTATCAGATGCCTTGTCTAAGATGTCATCTAAAACGGAACAAGTGTGTCGCCCTCACAGGGAATATTACAAAGCTTGTTTTTGGAAGTATTATCCCCCGACCAGGACCTCAGCCAAACGGACCTCCTGGCCGAGTTTGACAGGACCGCCAATCTGTTGACCAGGTCAACCGAGGCACCCGATAGGAAATTAGTAGTTTGCTTTAATACTGGAAGGGAGGCCAGGATATCTTCACTAGGAGTACCTGAAAGTAGATGTTCCTCTAACTGAGATAGCCATAGCGACAGGGTTCTGGCAGTAGAGGTGGCAGCAATACTGGGTCTTAACATGGAAGTACATCCAACAGTTTCCAAGGATTTTTTCAGAATAGACTCGCATTTTTTATCCATTGGGTCCCGTAAGAGGCCTACATCCTCAAAGGGGGGGACTTCTTCTAAATTCTGGCGACTGGGGCGTCCACCCTGGGGGTCTTATCCCAATGGGTTGAATCCGCCTCACTAAACGGGCATTTACGTTTGAACACCCTAGAGACTCCTGATCTTTTCTCAGGGTCCTTCCATTCATCTGCAATATAATTTTTTTATGCTTTCATGAACCGGGAAAACACTTCTCTTATCAGCAAGGCCCCTGAACATTTGATCTTGAATTGACAGCGGTTCTTTGGACTGCTCAATGTTCATAGTAGCCCTGATAGTTTAAGGAAGCGAATCGGTGTCCTCAACTGAACACAGGTGATACCCAATTCATATTCTGAGGAAACAGTCGGAATCAGAGGAGACCTCTCTTACATCAAAGTCAAATTCACAATCCCGAGGAGCGTCATGAATAGACCTGGAGGTAGAGGGGGCCTGAGGAAGTGCCGCCATTTTGGCCTTAATGGCGGAGCAGACTTCTTCTTTAATGATAGATTTCAGGCTGTCCACTAAAGATGGACTCTCTTCAGCCATAATATTATCAGTACATCTCTGGCAAAGAGGTTTCTTTATGTGGCCAGCAACCAGTTTCTTACATATGGCACACTTTTTCTTTAATGAAAGTGCCCCAATTTTGCTGGGTCTGCCCTGCAATAAAAAAAGATTCCTTCAGGGGAAGCACTGAAGTAATTTATATTTGAGGGAACCTTCACACCAAGAAACAGACCCCTGGGTGAACAATAGGCAAAACTGCAGACAGGAAACAATAACCCAAAAGGAGGAGGCTTACCGGGCCAAGGAACATATCAGCAGGCAGGGACATGGCTGCACCACGCACTGATGCACACGATGAGGAACACCATTGATCTGTCCAGCCGCCATTTTATACAGTACTTCCGGGTCACGTGGTACAGCACGCATGCCTCCCGCAGCGCGCGCGCGCATCCACGTGACCAAATCTTGCGAGACTACGGCCCCTGAGTCTCGCAATGCGGGCTTCCTTCCATAGCTGCCCCACATGGAGGTGCCATATCGCCCGCGGTAGCCTACGACTCGTAGGACTTATACCTAGAGGCCAGAAGGGCCCGTATCTCTCCCCGGATCCCAGAGTCCTGCTGCAGCCCTCCTGACCCATTAGTCAGGGGAACGGATAGACCTGGATAGCTTGATCACAGCATCTAAAGCCTTTAAATTACCACAATCGGCATTATTGCCGGTCACAGTAATTAGCCGCAGGTCTCTGCTGAATGAAACAGCAGAGACCTGCCGGCCATGGCGCTCGCTGCATGTGCGAGCAGGCGCCATGTTTACACCTCACTCGAGCACTGTAGCGAAGGGGTTAATGTCATCTGTCCCTTTCAACTGCTGCCTTAAAAGACAGTTGCTAGGGCTTGACTGTCTCCGGCTAATAAGAGGCGTGTCTCTCAGTAATCCAATCTGATTGGCTGGCAGGGAGCTGCTGGCTACAGCAAGTGTGTATGTGAAGTGAGGGAAAGCAGTTTTGGCCTCAGAGAACTGGCAGAGGAGCCATCATGAGAAGGTCCTCATATTGTAAATGTTTAAACAGCAGTAACTAAGGGAAAAACGTGTTATGTGAAGAAACTAAAGACTGCTTTTTGCGTAATGCTGCTGCAGCAGTAACATGTGCTAAAAAATGTTTATTTATTTATTTATCAGAACAGGTCTTAAAATAATTCCATACCCTGTAATGAAGACTCTAGCCGTTTTAAGTCTACAGCTCACAAGCAAACCCAAGGATTATGAAAGGGTTTGTCCCATTACAGCAACTTATCCCTATTCACAGGATCATGCATGAAAGCTCAATAGAAAAAATTAAATAAAAAAATTATATACGGTACATCACGTCTGTTTTTTTATCAGTTTTTGCGCTCCGCAGCCCTCACACCTGGTTTTCAACCACTTTTCCATTCTTATGTCTGGCTCTGGGGGAGTTCTCCGAGCGCTGGTCTTTGTTTTCCTTCCCCCTCTCTTCTGTGTCTATTCACACTACACCTCCTCGCACACTCTTAGGCCTCATGCACGCCACAGTGTCCGTTATTGCAGTCCGCAAACCACGGATCCACAAAGAAAGGACACCTTCCGTGTGCAGTCTGCAGTAGAAATGACGATTACTGACTGCAATACGGACAAGAACTAGAACTTGCAGATGCGGACAGCACACGGACACCTTCCATGTGCCGTCTTTTTTTTCTTGGCGGACCCACAGAAACGAAAGGGTCCATGTGCAATCCACAGACACTGGTATGAAATACGATCATGTGAATGAGGCCTAAGATGATGTTCAGATTCAGACAGCGGAAAAAGCCGCCACAGTTTCTGCCGGACCTCTGCCATACATATATGATTGAGTATCTGATCTTTAAAATTACCGTAGCACCGACTCACAAGTACAGCAGGTGCCATAGCTGCGGGGGTTCTGCTGCTTCATAGACAAGACACCAGAAAAAATAATAATAATTGCGGTCCGCAATACGGCAACGGGCAGCACACGTTCGTGTACAGGAGGCCTAAAGGAATAGGAAGTGACAAAAGATAGTCTATTACAGCCCCCTTGTGGGACTATTCAATAGTTTAAAAGTAAAATGAAATAAAAAACATGCTTTTTCCATTTAAAAAAATTGCAAAAATAAAATCTCCTCCACATATTTGGTATCGCCATGTCCGTAATGAAACACTCTACACAATTATGTAATTTATCCAGAACACCGTAAAAAAAATTAAAAAAAAATTAAAAAATTTTTTATTGCTTCTTTTACTTATTCGCCCGCCAAAAAAATGGAAGAAAAAGCTCTCAAAAAGTGCTATGATCCCAATGAAACCTACAAGATGTCCCGCAAAAAAAAAAATATATATATTTGGTCCAGAGAATAAAGTTACCATGTTATTTATGCTAAAAAATGAACGCTGCTAAATTTATAACGTAAAAACTCAGTGGCAGTATTGCTGTTTTTATCTATCCCCCTCCCAGAAAGGATTAATAAAAGTAAGGCCTCTTTCACACTTGCGTTGTCCGGATCCGGCGTGTACTCCACTTGCCGGAATTACACGCCGGATCCAGAAAAACGCAAGTGAACTGAAAGCATTCAAAATGCGTTCAGTGTTACTATGGCAGCCAGGACGCTATTAAAGTCCTGGTTGCCATAGTAGTAGTGGGGAGCGGGGGAGCAGTATACTTACAGTCCATGCGGCTCCCGGGGCGCTCCAGAATGACGTCAGAGCGCCCCACGCGCATGGATGACGCGCCATGCGATCACGTCATCCATGCGCGTGGGGCGCCCTGACGTCACTCTGGAGCGCCCCGGGAGCCGCACGGACTGTAAGTATACTGCTCCCCACTACACTTTACCATGGCTGCCAGGACTTTAGCGTCCCAGGAGCCATGGTAACCATTCAGAAAAAGCTAAACGTCGGATACGGCAATGCGCCGAAACGACGTTTAGCTTAAGGCCGGATCCGGATCAATGCCTTTCAATGGGCATTAATTCCGGATCCGGCCTTGCGGCAAGTGTTCAGGATTTTTGGCCGGAGCAAGAAGCGCAGCATGCTGCGGTATTTTCTCCGGCCAAAAAACGTTCCGGTCCTGAACTGAAGACATCCTGATGCATCCTGAACGGATTTCTCTCCATTCAGAATGCATTAGGATAAAACTGATCAGGATTCTTCCGGCATAGAGCCCCGACGACGGAACTCTATGCCGGAAGAAAAGAACGCAGGTGTGAAAGGGCCCTAATCAGAAAGTTATGTCTGCCCCAAAATGGCGCCATTAAAAAATACAACCTTTCCTGAAAACACAAGCCCACATATGGATACATAGATAGAAAAATAAAAAAATTAGAGCTCTTAGAAGGCAACAATGAAAAAATAAAAACCGTAAAGCCCAAAACAAACTGGTCACTAAGGGGTTAATATCTATATATAATTTTTGTATATAGCACTAACATATTCCACAGCAATTTACAACATAAGATAGCAGGTGATAGACAGTGACAATTAAAACAGATCTCTGCTTGCTGTCAATGAACATGCATATTTCCATCCAGAGATACTCACAGATGGGGGAATGGAGCCGACAGCAGACGATGGGTCATGCTGTTCTCTTTGCACCTCTTCCTTATAGCAATCAGCAGGGGTCGCACTGATCTGACACTGCCAGGATATCCTGTAGTGACCCCGCCCCCTCTGACTCTGAGCATAGTCATTCAATGATTCAGCAAATGAAATTTACAAAGAAAGAGTGACACGGCAAGGAAAAAAAAAATATAAGGTCAGCCGAGGTCTGGGAAATTTGGATCCTTGAAGACATTTAACCCCTAGAACTACGGACTGTACGGAAAAGACAACGTTCAGCGAAACATAGTGGCCCACGCAGTTTGCCACGGGTACCATCTTGGACGCCGTACGTAGCTGTAGTACAGCCGTGCACGCGAGGACGTATGGGAAGGCATCCGTGACACCGGCGGCGGGTCACGTCATCCAATCAAACGCCATTTTATTTAACCATTTTGCCCAGCAAGCTTTCCATTACCTCTGAGGCCGGTTCACTCCTTGTCCTGTGAGGTGTCTTCAGGCAGATGGATAAGTAATGGTTACTCGGATCTTCTGATAAGGGAAGATGTGATCTACCACTCATAAGTTCTATATACGCGAGATGCTCCATGTGGTACGTGGATGTGTCAGCGTTTCCAGGAATAATTCCGAGACATTCCCTTATATGAGCCGACAATCTGCAAAAGAATATTATTTTTAAATCAAAATATGAATAAATACTGTACAAAATATATATATATATATATATATATATATATATATATATATATATATATATATATATATATATATATATATATATATATATATATGGGAGAGAGGGGGAGATGTAGCGAAGGGCTATGCTGTATTCGATTCCTCGCGGGGGCTGTGCAGCTCCAGGAAGCCTGGGTGACCCTGTGATTAAAGGGATTCTGTCACCTCTCATAACACAAATTCAGATTTTAAACCAGTCATGCTCCACAGATTACCTTGAATCAGCTTTGCTGCTCTATACTGTAATCCGTCCAGTAGTTTTGCTGAAAAACGACTTAGAATAATGCTAATTAATCCTGAAGGTGCCCAGAGGGGCGTTATGTTCCACTTTGTGTGCCCAGTAACGCCCCCCTGCAGTGCCCAAAACGCCTTCCTCCTGAATCCCTAACCGCCCACAGCGTCTCCATCCCTCTCCTCCCCCTCCCTGACGGCCGAGCGAAGTCTCGCGCAGACGCAGTACCCACTGAGGGCTGCGCCAGTGCGATTTGCTGGAGACTGAGGGCAGGAGCTTCATTGTCGTCACTGGGCATGCGCCGAGCCCAGTGACGTCCGATGCTCACTCTTCTAGGGATTCAGGAGGAAGGCATTTTGGGCACTGCAGGGGGGCGTTACTGGGCACAAAAAGTGGAACATAACGCCCCTCTGGGCACTTTCAGGATTAATTAGCATAATTATAAAAGTCGTTTTTTTAAGCAAAACTACTGGACGGATTACAGTATAGAACAGCAAAGCCGATTCAAGGTAATCTGTGGAGCATGACTGGTTTAAAATCTGAATTTGTGTTATGGAGGTGACAGAATCCCTTTAAATGATTTTTGGGGCTTCTACAGGGACAATAATATTACGGCATGCAGCAGCTGCACAGCGGACTTATCAGCCTCCACTAAAGCATGGCCCTGTCCCGTAGTCCAGAGTACAGCAATGGGCAGGGGGTGGGGATTTAAAGGGATGGTTCTCCTGTGTAACCAGGGCAGTGGAGTCGGAGTCGTTATAAAATGGACCGACTAAGACTCTAAAAATATATAATAAATTGGTACAGTTAGTTCAATGCATTATGTGCTGAACATATTTTCATAAGAATTTGGGATAATGATGAAGTGTCCTATAAATGTCTGTTCAACTTCTGACTAACCTGTCCTATTTTATCGCCCTATACCGCTTTACCGCCTTTTATGCTAATTAACAGAAAAGCGTCATATCTTACATACTTGACCAGAGAAGAGTCATATTTTCTCTGAGTCAAGCGCCTCAGCTCCGCCTAAGAAACGCCCCTACAGATACAATCTCGCGTGAGCTTCCTTGCTTCGAGTCTCGGCACGCCCCCTAACCGTCCCCTCTTATGTTAGATTATCAGCCTGCAGCGCGGCCGGGATCGCTTAAATCTCGCGCATGCACTGTGCGCTCCTTGGTAAGGCGCGATCCTGTTTCTGGCTGCCGCTGTTAGCCGGGTTTCAGCGGCGCATGCGCGAGACTTGTGCCACTCCGGCCACGCTGCAGGCTGTTAATCTAACAGAAGAGGGGACGTGCTTAACGAGACTTCGAAGCAAGGAAGAAAACCCCTTTAAAAGGGGTTGTCTCATCATGGACAATGGGGGCATATCGCTGGGATATGCCCCCCATTGTCTTATAGGTGCGGGTCCCACCTATATCGAGAACGGTGCCCCCGAAAGTGAAGGAGCGCGCACTGCACATGCGCAGCAGCCCTCCATTAATTTCTATGGGGTCGCCGAAAATAGCCGAGCTATTGCCGTCTTCCCCATAGAAATTAATGGGAGCATTGGCCGTCTAAAAATGTGAAAACAAAAAAGCAAGACTGATCCGTCTGTCCGCATGACAAGAGGAGAGAAGGATCCGTTCTTGCAATGCATTTTTGAGACGGATCCGCATCCGGATGCGTCTCACAAATGCCTTCAGTCACATCCAGATCGGCGGGCAGTTCCAACGATGGAACTGCCCGCCGGATCACACTGCCGCAAGTGTGAAAATAGCCTAAATCTTCATTCTGACTACACAGCTCCTCTTCAGAGTTATGGGTCTCCATGGTAACAGACTACAAACAGTTTGCAGCCATTCTTTCTTCCTGTGCTAAATCTTCCGTCCAAACTCTGGAGACAGAAGCCTCGGGGGCAGCGATCACTATTCCGGTTACAGAAAGCTCTCTCTTATCCAATGGACAGGGAATAACTATTAGATAGGTGGGGGTCCTATCACTGGGAGCCCCACTGATCACAAGAACAGGGGCCCCAGACCCGCTCAGAGACTGGTGGGAAATGCGTGGCCGCTGCTCCGGTCACTTCTATGGACTATGTCCAGAACTCCCATAGAAATGAATGGATCGGCGACACTCCCTCCAATTTAAAAGGGGGCTGATACAATGTAGAAAACTGCCAAGAGATGCAGGTCAGAGGACTGCCTCAACTGGATACAACTGCAACAAACCCTCAGCTGTGAGAAGTATGTGGTCTGTACAAGTCTTGCGCTGCTTTGAGCCCTGGTCTCATAAACCTCAGTCACTGTATATAAACCATCAGTCAGCCGATAAGTCATAAGACATGCGAATCACATGCCGGTCATCAGGAAGACGGGGGTCAACGGAGAAAGGAAGGGGAAATACAGCGTCGGGACATGTTCACACATCACAATCAGTTATTTAAAAAAAAGCAAAGCTGTATTTCTGCTGCAATTCTGTAAAAACAGCACAATCCGCGGGGCGCGCTTCCAGGACATCTATAGGGACTAGGCTCGTGGGATGCTACAGACAGCGCTTCAGTGAAGCTCCGCCCCCTGGACACTTGCAGAAGCAGAATAAACCTTCATTTGCACACTACTCCTTATAATAAAAAGCACCACAATAGGTCCATCTGTCCTGCTCTCACCAGCTCAGTGCTGTCAGCAGTTCAGCATGGTCATAACTGCTGATGGTCCCCTTTAATACACTAGTCTCCTCAGGAAAAACCCTGACATATCAGAGAACACGTACATCACATAGGCGGAGTCCCCCCTTTCAGGTCACCAGGCGGCTCTTGCTATAACCAGAGCAAAAGGGGAAACAGGAAGTTAAAGTGTTCATTTTCAATTAACCAAAAATGTAACCTCGGCCGCCTACAAATTTCCTGCATTTCGTGGAAGTCAACTGAAAAAGCGGTCAGACGTGATCGTCACCCCCTCCCACCCCGAGCTACTAAACCTGTCAAAACTGCTATCACATGCATGCAGAGCTCAGCCGAGCATGCATGTGTTCTCAATAGGGACAGGAGAGCAAGCCG
The DNA here is from genome assembly GCF_014858855.1 of Bufo gargarizans. Classification (NCBI taxonomy): domain Eukaryota; kingdom Metazoa; phylum Chordata; class Amphibia; order Anura; family Bufonidae; genus Bufo; species Bufo gargarizans. The sequence goes on from NC_058088.1 coordinate 190,757,436, forward strand.
CTGCCAGCCCCCCGATTAATCATTCGTCATACACGGATACCATCGGACCCCGCCGCTGACCCCCTAACAAAGTCTAAAGCGGGCAGCACACATGCACTCTCGGTTCAGCTGAGCATGCATGTGTTTTCAATGGGAAAAATTGGCTGTCGGGGTAGGTAGGTTCCACCAGGTGCCACTTATCTCCTCCGAGAACCCCTTATCTCTTGTTGCACAACCATTTATGCCACCGGGTCCAAGGTGAGCGGAGATAAGCGGCGGCGGCAGCGCAGAACCTGCCGGAGTAAAGCCAGAAAACTCCGTCTATGACAATTCACCATGGGACTACAACTGCCATCATGGTAGGCTATGGTCTTTAACATGCCACTACAACCCCCAACATGTTCTGACAGCCAGACAGCAGTGGACATTGGGAGTTGCCAAGGTAGAACCTAAAAGAAAAATTTACCACAGAATTTTGGATATGTAGTTAATGGTCTGCAAAAGTAAAAAAGGGGAAGAAGAAGAAGAATGCTGAAAATGGTAGTTCCTGTGCAGGGCGAATAAGTCCGTCAGCGCCTGCTGAGAGTGGTAGTCATTAATAGCTCCACGGGGCATGCTGAGAACTGTAGTCCCACAAGTGTGCAGAGTGACATGGAAACGACCAAGGTTACCAGCTTCCCGATGAGGGTTGTAGTTGCAGTGGGAAAATATGAGAGAAACTGAAAGCAGCTCAGTGGAAACTAGGAGACCCTCGGCAGCGGAGGCCGCCCGTCTCCTCAGCTTCCCGGGGACCGGCTACTCCAGCCCGAGGCTCCGCGGCCTCCACACACCGCGAACCAAAGAGACTCACCGTATGTCAGCGGAGAAACCGGAGCGGAGCAGTGAGAGAAGCGGGAGGAAGGGCGGCAAACCGGAAGGGGAGGGGCCTAACATTCAAATGTGAAATGACAGCAAATAGGAGAAACTGAAACCTGGAGCAAATTCCAGAGATCTACAACAGATCCCACAGAGATAGACCTAGAACAGATCCCACAGAGATAGACCTAGAAGAGATCCCACATACTGCGGAGGGATAACAGCAGCCTTCAAATGTCAGTTACACTAAGCCACACCCCTGACTCCGCCCAACGACTGTGTGATAGTCTGCAGAACTATGTATCTAATCCTATCATGTGTGATACAGTCTGCAGAACTATGTATCTAATCCTATCCTGTGTGATACTGCCTGCTGAGCTGTGTATCTAATCCTATCCTGTGTGATACTGTCTGCAGAACTATGTATCTAATCCTATCCTGTGTGATACTGCCTGCTGAGCCGTGTATCTAATCCTATCCTGTGTGATACTGTCTGCTGAGCTGTGTATCTAATCCTATCCTGTGTGATACTGTCTGCTGAGCTGTGTATCTAATCCTATCCTGTGTGATACTGTCTGCTGAGCTGTGTATCTAATCCTATCCTGTGTGATACTGTCTGCTGAGCTGTGTATCTAATCCTATCCTGTGTGATACTGCCTGCTGAGCTGTGTATCTAATCCTATCCTGTGTGATACTGTCTGCTGAGCTGTGTATCTAATCCTATCCTGTGTGATACTGTCTGCTGAGCTGTGTATCTAATCCTCTCCTGTGTGATACAGTCTGCTGAGCTGTGTATCTAATCCTATCCTGTGTGATACTGCCTGCTGAGCTGTGTATCTAATCCTATCCTGTGTGATACTGTCTGCTGAGCTGTGTATCTAATCCTATCATGTGTGATACTGTCTGCTGAGCTGTGTATCTAATCCTATCCTGTGTGATACTGCCTGCTGAGCTGTGTATCTAATCCTCTCCTGTGTGATACCGCCTGCTGAGCTGCGTATCTAATCCTATCCTGTGTGATACTGTCTGCTGAGCTGTGTATCTAATCCTATCCTGTGTGATACTGTCTGCTGAGCTGTGTATCTAATCCTATCCTGTGTGATACTGCCTGCTGAGCTGTGTATCTAATCCTATCCTGTGTGATACTGTCTGCTGAGCTGTGTATCTAATCCTATCCTGTGTGATACTGCCTGCTGAGCTGTGTATCTAATCCTATCCTGTGTGATACTGTCTGCTGAGCTGTGTATCTAATCCTATCATGTGTGATACTGTCTGCTGAGCTGTGTATCTAATCCTATCCTGTGTGATACTGCCTGCTGAGCTGTGTATCTAATCCTCTCCTGTGTGATACCGCCTGCTGAGCTGCGTATCTAATCCTATCCTGTGTGATACTGTCTGCTGAGCTGCGTATCTAATCCTATCCTGTGTGATACTGCCTGCTGAGCTGTGTATCTAATCCTATCCTGTGTGATACTGCCTGCTGAGCTGTGTATCTAATCCTATCCTGTGATACTGCCTGCGGAGCTGTGTATCTAATCCTATCCTGTGTGATACTGTCTGCTGAGCTGTGTATCTAATCCTATCCTGTGTGATACTGCCTGCTGAGCTGTGTATCTAATCCTACCCTGTGTGATACTGGCTGCTGAGCTGTGTATCTAATCCTATCCTGTGTGATACTGTCTGCTGAGCTGTGTATCTAATCCTCTCCTGTGTGATACTGTCTGCTGAGCTGTGTATCTAATCCTGTCCTGTGTGATACTGTCTGCTGAGCTGTGTATCTAATCCTGTCCTGTGTGATACTGTCTGCTGAGCTGTGTATCTAATCCTATCCTGTGTGATACTGTCTGCTGAGCTGTGTATCTAATCCTATCCTGTGTGATACTGTCTGCTGAGCTGTGTATCTAATCCTATCCTGTGTGATACTGTCTGCTGAGCTGTGTATCTAATCCTATCCTGTGTGATACTGCCTGCTGAGCTGTGTATCTAATCCTCTCCTGTGTGATACCGCCTGCTGAGCTGTGTATCTAATCCTATCCTGTGTGATACAGTCTGCTGAGCTGTGTATCTAATCCTATCCTGTGTGATACTGTCTGCTGAGCTGTGTATCTAATCCTATCCTGTGTGATACTGCCTGCTGAGCTGTGTATCTAATCCTATCCTGTGTGATACTGTCTGCTGAGCTGTGTATCTAATCCTATCCTGTGTGATACTGTCTGCTGAGCTGTGTATCTAATCCTATCCTGTGTGATACTGCCTGCTGAGCTGTGTATCTAATCCTATCCTGTGTGATACTGTCTGCTGAGCTGTGTATCTAATCCTATCCTGTGTGATACTGTCTGCTGAGCTGTGTATCTAATCCTATCCTGTGTGATACAGTCTGCTGAGCTGTGTATCTAATCCTGTCCTGTGTGATACTGTCTGCTGAGCTGTGTATCTAATCCTGTCCTGTGTGATACTGTCTGCTGAGCTGTGTATCTAATCCTATCCTGTGTGATACTGCCTGCTGAGCCGTGTATCTAATCCTATCCTGTGTGATACTGCCTGCTGAGCCGTGTATCTAATCCTATCCTGTGTGATACTGTCTGCTGAGCCGTGTATCTAATCCTATCCTGTGTGATACTGCATACCATGTAGTAGGAAGCGGGGGGGGGGGGGGGGGGGGGGAATCAAATGGGGCAGAATTGGGAAACCGCAATTCTGAAAAAGTTTATTAGATTTTTTACTCTGTACACTATGCGGTCATATTGAGCTGTTACCTTCCTTCTCCTGGTCAGTACGGGGTTACAGCGATACTGCACTTGTATAATTTTTCTTGCGTTTTAATACTGAAAATAAATAAAAAATCTTTATATATTTTATAACCACATTCTGACCCCTATAACTGCCCATGATGTTTTTTTATTTTTTATTGGTTAAGTATTTTTATTTTAAGAAAAGGGGGTGATTTGTAAAAAAAAATTTTTATATTTGTAAAAACTTATTTTTAAACATTTTTTAAAGGGTTTCTACCACTTAGGCGTCACATATTTGGCTGTCAGACACTAGCGATCCGCTAGTGTCTGCTCTGGCCAACCATCCTAATACAATTGCTTTTGGGGCGGTGGTTTGGCTAAAAAAACTACTTTTATTAATATGCTAATGAGCCTCTAGGTGCTATGAGGGCGTCATTAGCACCTAGAGGCTCCGTCTACCTTTAGAAACTGCCGCCCCAGCGCGTCCCTCCAGCCCGCCCATCTCCTCCTGAATGCGATCCTCGTATGTATTATGCGCATGCGCAGTAAATGTCTGACAGCTTCCCTGTTCAGACATCTCCACTGCGCCTGTTCCTCGGAGCACTATGGCGTCATCGCGCAGGCGCAGTGGAGATGTCTGAGCAAGGAAGCGGTCAGACATTCACTGCGCATGCGCAGAATACATACGAGGATCGCATTCAGGAGGAGATGGGCGGGCTGGAGGGACGCGCTCGGCGGCGGCAGTTTCTGAAGGTAGACGGAGCCTCTAGGTGCTAATGACGCCCTCATAGCACCTAGAGGCTCATTAGCATAATAATAAAAGTAGTTTTTTTAGCCAAACCACCGCCCCAAAAGCAATTATATTAGGATGGTTGGCCAGAGCAGACACTAGCGGATCGCTAGTGTCTGACAGCTAAATATGTGACACCTAAGTGGTAGAAACCCTTTAAGTCGCTTTGGGTGACAATAGCCATCATTAAACACTTCATTTGGAATATAGCAGTACAATGCTGCCACCTAGTGGCCTGTATTGGTATATTCCTAAAATAGTCACCGAAGCCTCAAGCAGAGATGTAAGGCCCCTTTCACACTTGCGTTGTTGGATTCCGGCAGACAGTTCCATTGCCGGAAATCCGGACGTGAACGGATTGCATTTGTCTACAGATCCGGATTCGGATCTGTCGGACAAATGCATTGACAGAATTTTTTTTCACATTTTTAAAGGTCTACGCATGCGCAGACCGGATCCGTTAATGCGGTAATTTTAATGCACTAATACATTTCAATGGAAATCAATGCCGGCTCCGACATTCCGGCAAGTGTTCCGGTATTTTGCCCGGAGAAAATACAGCAGCATGCTGCAGTATTTTCTCTGGCCAAATACCGTAAAAGGGACGGAACAGAAGACATTGTGATGCATCCTGAAGGGATTGCTTTATTGGCAAAACTGGGAATCGCATACAGTGTACCGCTCTGCGCAATGGCACCCCTTGGGTTTACGCGTTTTGACCACTACTTGGTCTGAATCATAACTGATTAAGACCAAGTAGTGATCGAAACGCGTAAACCGTGGGGCAGCCTCAGCGGATCGCAGACCCATTCACTTGAATTTGCGGACCCATTGAAGTGAATGGGTCTGCATCCGTGATGCAGAATGCCCACGGAACGGCACCCGTGTATTGCGGATCCGCAAATGCGGTCCGCAATACGGCAACGGGCAGCAGACGCCCGTGTGAAAGAGGCCTAAGATGTATGCGATCAGCAGTGGCGACTCTAGGAACAATATATAGGGGGGGCACATAAGATACCACAGTCACAAATGGGGGGGGGGCGCTAATAATTTTCACTACTAAGGCCTCCTGCACACGAACGTAGGTGTTCCGTTGCGGTATTGCTGACTGCATTTGCGTATCCGCAATACACGGGCACCGCTCCATTGTCATTCTGCATCACGGATGCGGACCTATTCATTTCAATGGGTCAGCAAATCCGGAGATGCGGAACGGAAGCACGGAACGGAACACTACGGAGTGCTTTCTGCGGTTCCGTTCCTTGCCTCAGCACCGCAAAAAGATAGAACATGCTCTATCTTTTTGCGGAACAGAGGGATTGCGGACCCCATTCAAGTGAGCCTGCCCCACGGAAGGTGCCCGTGCGTTGCAACCGTAATTTGCAGTCCCCAGGCACGGGCGCAGGCTTCACACTGTCGTCTGAACGAGCCCTTATTCACAGAAGAGTGAAGAGTTTGGAGAAGGGAACAATCTAGGACAACAGAACTGAATAGGAAGATGAGCTGAATTGGAGAGTTTCTTTCAAATCATGTTCTCCTATATTGTTCACTTCTCCAAATTCTTCATCCTTTCGTGAAATTCCCTGTGGGCGCTGTTGGTGTGTGCGGCTAATACTACTTACCATGTAGCAATCTTACACAGCGGCCACTTCCTACCTACTTCCTGTAACTCAGGATGCGCTGGTCAGGGGTGCGTGTATGACAGGGTGCGGCGGGCAGGGGTGCGTGTATGACAGGGTGCGGCGGGCAGGGGTGCGTGTATGACAGGGTGCGGCGGGCAGGGGTGCGTGTATGACAGGGTGCGGCGGGCAGGGTGCGTGTATGACAGGGTGCGGCGGGCAGGGGTGCGTGTATGACAGGGTGCGGCGGGCAGGGGTGCGTGTATGACAGGGTGTGGCGGGCAGGGGTGCGTGTATGACAGGGTGCGGCGGGCAGGGGTGCGTGTATGACAGGGTGCGGCGGGCAGGGGTGCGTGTATGACAGGGTGCGGCGGGCAGGGGTGCGTGTATGACAGGGTGCGGCGGGCAGGGTGCGTGTATGACAGGGTGCGGCTGGCAGGGTGCGTGTATGACAGGGTGCGGCGGGCAGGGGTGCGTGTATGACAGGGTGCGGCGGGCAGGGGTGCGTGTATGACAGGGTGCGGCGGGCAGGGGTGCGTGTATGACAGGGTGCGGCGGTCAGGGGTGTGCGTGTATGACAGGGTGCGTTGGTCAGGGGTGCGTGTATGACAGGGTGCGGCGGGCAGGGGTGCGTGTATGACAGGGTGCGGCGGTCAGGGGTGTGCGTGTATGACAGGGTGCGTTGGTCAGGGGTGCGTGTATGACAGGGTGCGGCGGGCAGGGTGCGTGTATGACAGGGTGCGGCGGGCAGGGGTGCGTGTATGACAGGGTGCGGCGGGCAGGGGTGCGTGTATGACAGGGTGCGGCGGGCAGGGGTGCGTGTATGACAGGGTGCGGCGGGCAGGGTGCGTGTATGACAGGGTGCGGCGGTCAGGGCTGCGTGTATGACAGGGTGCGGCGGTCAGGGGTGCGTGTATGACAGGGTGCGGCGGTCAGGGGTGCGTGTATGACAGGGTGCGGCGGGCAGGGGTGCGTGTATGACAGGGTACGGCGGGCAGGGGTGCGTGTATGACAGGGTGCGGCGATCAGGGGTGCGTGTATGACAGGGTGCGGCGGGCAGGGGTGCGTGTATGACAGGGTGCGGCGGGCAGGGGTGCGTGTATGACAGGGTGCAGTGATCAGGGGTGTGCGTGTATGACAGGGTGCCTTATGGCTGATTGCATACATGTGCCGCGGGTCTCTGCTATTTAAAATAGCAGAAACCCTGCGACAATGGCGCCCACTGCACATGCGAGCGGGCGCCATGTTTGGGGTTGTTTGTAGTTCTCTTCCGGTACAATCCCATACTCTCTCCCAGTCGCGTGTGTTCTGCAAAATGCCAAAAGGGGGCCCACGTGAACCTGGAGCCGGCCCTGTATCTAATCCTATCCTGTGTGATACTGTCTGCTGAGCTGTGTATCTAATCCTATCCTGTGTGATACTGTCTGCTGAGCTGTGTATCTAATCCTATCCTGTGTGATACTGTCTGCTGAGCTGTGTATCTAATCCTATCCTGTGTGATACTGTCTGCTGAGCCGTGTATCTAATCCTATCCTGTGTGATACTGTCTGCTGGGATGTGTATCTAATCCTATCCTGTGTGATACTGTCTGCTGAGCTGTGTATCTAATCCTATCCTGTGTGATACTGTCTGCTGAGCCGTGTATCTAATCCTATCCTGTGTGATACTGTCTGATGAGCTGTGTATCTAATCCTATCCTGTGCGATACTGTCTGCTGAGCTGTGTATCTAATCCTATCCTGTGTGATACTATCTGATGAGCTGTGTATCTAATCCTATCATGTGTGATACTGTCTGCTGAGCTGTGTATCTAATCCTATCCTGTGTGATACTGTCTGCTGAGCTGTGTATCTAATCCTATCCTGTGTGATACTGTCTGCTGAGCTGTGTATCTAATCCTAGCCTGTGTGATACTGTCTGCTGAGCTGTGTATCTAATCCTATCCTGTGTGATACTGTCTGCTGAGCCGTGTATCTAATCCTATCCTGTGTGATACTGTCTGCTGAGCTGGGTATCTAATCCTATCCTGTGTGATACTGTCTGCTGAGCGTGTATCTAATCCTATCCTGTGTGATACTGTCTGATGAGCTGTGTATCTAATCCTATCCTGTGTGATACTGTCTGCTGAGCTGTGTATCTAATCCTATCCTGTGTGATACTGTCTGATGAGCTGTGTATCTAATCCTATCCTGTGTGATACTGTCTGCTGAGCTGTGTATCTAATCCTATCCTGTGTGATACTGTCTGCTGAGCTATGTATCTAATCCTATCCTGTGTGATACTGTCTGCTGAGCTGTGTATCTAATCCTATCCTGTGTGATACTGTCTGCTGAGCTGTGTATCTAATCCTATCCTGTGTGATACTGTCTGCTGAGCTGTGTATCTAATCCTATCCTGTGTGATACTGTCTGCTGAGCTGTGTATCTAATCCTATCCTGTGTGATACTGTCTGCTGAGCTGTGTATCTAATCCTATCCTGTGTGATACTGTCTGCTGAGCTGTGTATCTAATCCTATCCTGTGTGATACTGTCTGCTGAGCTGTGTATCTAATCCTATCCTGTGTGATACTGTCTGCTGAGCTGTGTATCTAATCCTATCCTGTGTGATACTGTCCTGCTGAGCTGCTGTATCTAATCCTATCCTGTGTGATACTGTCTGCTGAGCTGTGTATCTAATCCTATCCTGTGTGATACTGACTGCTGAGCTGTGTATCTAATCCTATCCTGTGTGATACTGCCTGCTGAGCTGTGTATCTAATCCTATCCTGTGTGATACTGCCTGCTGAGCTGTGTATCTAATCCTCTCCTGTGTGATACCGTCTGCTGAGCTGTGTATCTAATCCTATCCTGTGATACTGTCTGCTGAGCTTTGTATCTAATCCTACCCTGTGTGATACTGTCTGCTGAGCTGTGTATCTAATCCTGTCCTGTGTGATACTGTCTGCTGAGCTGTGTATCTAATCCTGCCCTGTGTGATACTGTCTGCTGAGCTGTGTATCTAATCCTACCCTGTGTGATACTGTCTGCTGAGCGGTGTATCTAATCCTATCCTGTGTGATACTGTCTGCTGAGCTGTGTATCTAATCCTATCCTGTGTGATACTGTCTGCTGAGCTGTGTATCTAATCCTATCCTGTGTGATACTGTCTGCTGAGCTGTGTATCTAATCCTATCCTGTGTGATACAGTCTGCTGAGCTGTGTATCTAATCCTTACCTGTGTGATACTGTCTGCAGAGCTGTGTATCTAATCCTCTCCTGTGTGATACCGTCTGCTGAGCTGTGTATCTAATCCTATCCTGTTTGATACTGTCTGCTGAGCTGTGTATCTAATCCTATCCTGTGTGATACTGCCTGCTGAGCTGTGTATCTAATCCTATCCTGTGTGATACTGTCTGCTGAGCTGTGTATCTAATCCTATCCTGTGTGATACTGCCTGCTGAGCTGTGTATCTAATCCTATCCTGTGTGATACTGCCTGCTGTGCTGTGTATCTAATCCTATCCTGTGTGATACTGTCTGCTGAGCTGTGTATCTAATCCTGTCCTGTGTGATACTGTCTGCTGAGCTGTGTATCTAATCCTACCCTGTGTGATACTGTCTGCTGAGCTGTGTATCTAATCCTATCCTGTGTGATACTGTCTGCTGAGCTGTGTATCTAATCCTATCCTGTGTGATACTGTCTGCTGAGCTGTGTATCTAATCCTATCCTGTGTGATACTGTCTGCTGAGCTGTGTATCTAATCCTATCCTGTGTGATACTGTCTGCTGAGCTGTGTATCTAATCCTATCCTGTGTGATACTGTCTGCTGCGCTGTGTATCTAATCCTATCCTGTGTGATACTGTCTGCTGAGCTGTGTATCTAATCCTACCCTGTGTGATACAGTCTGCTGAGCTGTGTATCTAAGTCTATCTTATCCAATCCTGTCGGCTGTATCTGAGCCTGCCGTGTGATACTGTGTTGAGCCCCTGGGGGTATTGATTAGCGGGAGGCTGCTGTGCATCGTCGGGTCTGTCATAAGATTGCAAACATATTTTGCGATGTTCGCATCTAAAGTGACATTTGGAATCCTGCTGGTTACCGGGGAGCAGTGCATTGTGGGAGCTCAGGTTTAGCTCCCACCCTACAGGCCGGCACTAACTCTGCATCTGTCACCTGAGCTCCCACAATGCACTGCTCCCTGGTAACCAGCAGGATTCCAAATGTCGCTTTAGATGCAAACAGACAACGAAACATCTTATAACTCAGAAAAGGGGCAAAAGGAGTCATTTTCTAGGTAGATTCTCGCCGTATAAAATTTTGCAACAAGGTGACAGCAAGCAGAGATCTTGAGTACAGAAAGTATATTGCAAAATTGTATAAAGGAACAGCTTAAAGGGGTCTTCCAGTTTCAGCGAAACTCAGCACTATGAAGGGTAGAGGGCAGCCTACTGACCCTGTGTAGTATCGCGTCCGTTCCTCCATTCACATCCAGAGCTGCTTTCAAAATTCTGCTGATTGCCCTTGGAAACAGACAGCAGTTTAGCTCCCGCCCTACAGCCCATCTATGCGTTCTAGGGGCAATTAGCAGAATTCGGAAGGCAGCTCTGGATGTGAATGGAGGAAGAGATACAATACTTCACAGCGGGGGCCATTTACAAAGAACGGAGAATGTGACAAATAGTGCCGCTCTTTATAAGGGCTCGTTTACTCGACTGTATGCCTTTTTCAGTGTTTTGCTGTCCGTTTTTTAACAGATCTGTTGTTCCGTTTCCGTTGCGTTTCTGATTCCGTTTTTCCGTATGGCGTATACAGTATACAGTAATTATATGGAAAAAATTGGGCTGGGCATAACATTTCCAATAGATGGTTCCGCATCCGATGGATGCATTTACGTATGTGTTCCGTATTTTTTTTTTTCGGACCCAATGACTTGAGTGGAGCGACGGAACGTGATTTGCGGGCAATAATAGGACGTTTTATCTTTTAACGGAACGGAAACGGAATGCATACGGAGTACATTCCTTTTTTTTATTTTTTTTGCGGAACCATTGAAATGAATGGTTCTGTATACGGAACACAAAAAACGACTTGTAAACAGAAAAAACAGTCGTGTGAAAGAGGCCTGCGTTCTGTTTACGTTCCGTTTAGTTTTTTTCATTCTGTATACGGACTGTATACGGAACCATTCATTTCAATGGTTCCGCAAAAAAACGGAAGGTACTCCGTATGACTTCTGTTTCCGTATTTCCGTTCAAAGATAGAACAAGTCCTATTATTGTCTGCCCAACGGACAAGGATAGTGCTGTTCTATTAGGGGCCAGCTGTTCCGTTCCGCAAAAAACAGAATGCGCACGGACGTCATCCGTATTTTTTGCGGATCCGTTATTATCGGACCGCAAAATACTGAAAAAGCTATACGGTCGTGTGCAAGAGGCCTAAGGGCTCGTTCACACGACTGTGTGAAGCCCGTGCCTGTGCTGTGGACCGCAAATTGCGGTCCGCAATGTACGTGCACCGACCGTGGCCCAGCCGCATGGGTCCGCGATCCCTCCGTTTCGCAAAAAGATAGAACATGCTCTATCTTTTTGCGGTGTGGAGGCACGGAACAGAACCCCAGAAAGCACTACGTAGTGCTTCCGTTCCGCATCTCCGGATTTGCGGACCCATTGAAGTGAATGTGTCCGCATCCGTGATGCGGAATGCACACGGAACGGGTCCGCAATACGGCAACGGGCAGAACACGTTCGTGTGAACGAGGCCTAACGCAGGTGCACCACCGGCGGTCCGTATCCTGTCCTGCTTCCAAGCGTAAATGTTGATAAATTTGGAAATCTCTACACTTGCAGGTATCGCTTGGGTGTTTTTTAAAAAAAGGCAACTTTTTTTATGACAAAAACAGGCGTTGCGCGGTTGTAGATGACCCCCAGTGACAATAAGCTGCCCTCCAACACAATGTTGGCTGCGAGCCTCTGTCCTCCTCGCCACCAGGTGTCGCTGCTGAGACCGCCTGCGTCCGGCCACTGCACCCGGAAGAACTGGATGCTGGAGGGAGCGCGATGGTGAACCTCGGACTCTCCAGAGTGAACGACCAGCTGGCTGCGAAGCACCCAGTGAGTCCTGAGCATTTACCTTCTCACTGCTGAGGGTTTGTTACAATTGTATCCAGTCTAGACAATCCTCTGTGACTCCACTCTGATACAATGTATCTATCCCTACAAGGAGAATGTATCAATCAGCAGAAAGGTTCCTGCTGCTGCTGCTGCTGGGACTGACCAGTCTGGCATGCAGGCTCCTATTCACTGACAGCAAGCAGAAGGAGACAGGAAGTTCCTTGTTGCACAGCTTTTCATCAAACAATGATTTGGCTTGGAAGTCCCTTGTGTGACTCAGTTCAGACACGCGGAATGGCTGACTCACCAGGAGCGGCAGCGTGACTCGCTGGGAAGAATTTTCCGGCTGGGGGTCAATAATACCTGGTTTTTTTTTTGTTTTTTTAGGGCTTACAAGGGTACGCAGCGTGCCAGTCGCAGGCGTTCATGAAGGGGGTGGTCACCTTCATCACAGGTAACTGATAACACGGACGCCCATGATGTTCAGGAGCCACGGTTCACGCCTGTTAACCCCACGTGGGGCGATTCTTTGGCGCATGTCAGATTATCAGGATTTAGAGGAACATACAGGATTTTGGAGGGAAAATGCAGTTCTGTTGTAAAGCGGGACAGACATTTAGGCAATCGCACACCTGGCAATCCCCCAAACTACACACAGACAACCATTTCCGGATTTCCCATTGACTTCGGGTATCCGCACACGGGTTATTCCTGCTGCAGGAATGGGGGGTAGCAGAGGGGCCCCTGGGCACCGCCATCGTCGTCTTGTTTTAACCTCTTCCTGTCTGTGTTCCCAGGGACAGGTGCCGCACTGGTGCTCCAGAGCGTGTTCAAAAAACGCCTTCCGTATCCCCTGCAGTGGAATATACTCCTGTCCGTGGGTAAGCCAGAACAGAGCTGAAACTATAGACATCTGCAGCGCGACGCCACCTAGAGGCGCACAAAGGGGGAACCGAAAAGTGCAAAACTGTGGTGCTGCCCCTAGCGGCCAAGTCATTGTGAGCAATGACCGCGATCAGGTGAACCATAATCCAAGCAGGGTACAAAGAACCCCATCATAGGCGCCCTACTGGCGAACCAACAGCTAGCACCTCCTGCCCCCTCATGCTTTTGTTTGGGAACCCATACAGACGAAAAGGCGCCGTAAGGGCTCATTCACATTGCTGGGTTTTTATAATGGCTGTTTTTAGAACCAATTAAAGTCTATGAAGCTATTCAAATAGGACCTGGCCAGACGGACCCTACGTTTTTTTTAACGGCCGATTAGACAGGGGGGAAGCGCCCGTCTAATGCCTGTTAAAAACGGGTGCACTATGTTAAAAAAAGGAACTTTCGGGGGCTCAAATATAATACGTCAGCCACTTAAACACGAGGGGACACTCGCTCCCCATTGGAGGCAGCAGGACCTGCATTACCAGCGCGATGACATCACATGATCACGATGGGAGTGACCGGTCCTGCTGCCTCCAGAAGCCAGTGCTCCTGCGCACGCAGGTGGATGATACAAGTATTTAATATTTTTATCGGGGCCAGCAGAATGGGGGGCACTAGGGGGGTCATTACTTATACTGGGAGGCACTAAGGGGGTCATTACTTATACTGGGAGGCACTAAGGGGGTCATTACTTATACTGGGAGGCACTAAGGGGGTCATTACTTATACTGGGAGGCACTAAGGGGGTCATTACTTATACTGGGAGGCACTAAGGGGGTCATTACTTATACTGGGAGGCACTAAGGGGGTCATTACTTATACTGGGAGGCACTAAGGGGGTCATTACTTATACTGGGAGGCACTAAGGGGGTCATTACTAGGCCTCATGCACACGACCGTGCCTTTTTTTTTGCCGTCTGCAAACCGCGGATCTGCAAAAAACGGAAGCTGTCCGTGTGCCTTCCGCAATTTTTTTGGTTCTGCAAAAAAAATGGAACGGATACGGAAGACATACGGAGTACATTCCGTATGTGTTCAGTTTTTTTTTTTTTCTGGACCCATTGACTTGAATGGAGCCACGTAACGTGATTTGCGGGCAATAATAGGACATGTTCTATCTTTCAACGGAACAGAAATACGGAAACAGAATGCATACGGAGTAGGTTCAGTTTTTTTTTTTTTGCGGAACCATTGAAATGAATGGTTCCGTATACGGAACGCAAAAAACGTCCCACAAACGGGGAAAAAAAAACGGTTGTGTGAAAGAGGCCTTATACCAGGATGCACTAAAGGGGTCATTACTTATACCGGGAGGCACTAAGGGGGGGTCATTACTCATACCGGGAGGCACTAAAGGGGGTCATTACTTATACTGGGAGGCACTAAGGGGGGTCATTACTTATACCGGGAGGCACTAAAGGGGGTCATTACTTATACTGGGAGGCACTAAAGGGGGTCATTACTTATACTGGGAGGCACTAAGGGGGGTCATTACTTATACCGGGAGGCACTAAGGGGATTATTACTTATACTGGGAGGCACTAAGGGGGGGTCATTACTTATACTGGGAGGCACTAAGGGGGGGTCATTACTCATACTGGGAGGCACTAAGGGGGTTATTACTTTTACCGGGAGGCACTAAGGGGGTCATTAATTATACCGGGAGGCACTAAGGGGGGGGTCATTACTTATACCGGGAGGCACTAAGGGGGGGTCATTACTCATACTGGGAGGCACTAAAGGGGGTCATTACTTATACCGGGAGGCACTAAGGGGGTCATTACTTATACCGGGAGGCACTAAGGGGGTCATTACTTATACCGGAAGGCACTAAGGGGGTCATTACTTATACCGGGAGGCAAAAAGGGGGTCATTACTTATACCGGGAGGCACTTTACATTTTGGAGAGAACTACAGGGGGGGGGGGGCATTTTAGATAATGGGAGGCACCAAGGCAAGGGAGTATTACTTACTGACAGGCCATTGGGTGTCCAGGGGATGCTATGGGGGGGCATCTATACTAAGGTTTAAAAAAAATTATATATATATATTAAATTCATCAATTTTTAATGGCCATTAAAAAAAAAAACTGCTGCAACCTGGATGCAAAACAGTCATGTGAATCCAGCCGAACAGGACGCTCCATGCCTACGGCCCACGGTGGTGGTGGTGTTGCTGCTCGCCTCCATGATGGCGTCCTTTCCTAAATCTGAACCCGGTTTCAGTTGCAGGGTCGGTGGCCAGCTACGTAGTGACCAAGAGAGAAACGGAGAAGTGCACTGACCTGTGGATCTACCTGGAGAAGGGGCAGATATCTCAGCTACATCAAGCAGGTAGCTGTATAAATATACACGCCCCTATGCGCCTTTCTGGAGGAGTACATGCCCTGACGTAGCTCACAGGGGTATAAATCTGTCATATGTGCATCACACAGCCCTATTGGTTTCAACAGGAGGGTCCCTGGGTCTAAACCTGCCATTCATTTCAGTGCACTACAACCAGACACAACACCCCTTGTTCTTGGCACTGATCTCTGATGGGACCTTGCCCTTTAAATGCACTCTAATTTAAAGGAACAGTACAAGTAAAATGTATACACTGTACTGTGCAAAGGGCAGGACCTTAGGGGGTGAAGCATGACAGCAGTTCTTTCATGGCTTGTATCTGAACCCCTAGATCCCGCTCCATCCCCTAAGACCCTGCGCTAGGGACAGATTTACAACAGAAATGCCCCGGAATTCTGGTGTATTGGCCTCGCTCCACAGTCAGTGCTTTACACCCCGGGCCTGCATTGATTTTCACTCTATTTTCTTTCAGGACAACAGCAGGTATCAGATACCACAAAGCAGAACAAATATGGAGACACAATCGAATAAATCCCCCCCCATAAAAAACTAGGGACTTTTCATACTGCAGAAATAAACACGGGGAGCAAATCAAAGAGCGATTTACATCCTGATCACAGATTGGAAATCTGCAAACAGCGAGGAAATCCCCAAATAATCCTCTCACCTACAGGACTTCCTCCAAGAGGACAAGTGATAAGGAAGTTCAAAAGAAGGAATATAATTACTGCTGTAAAAGTCCCTTTACAATAGGGAGTGATGAATACATAGCTATAACTGTTATATATATGTGTGTGAATACCGTATCTCTATATTTATATAAATCTGTTTCCCAGTATGTGTCATATGTGTATGATTAGAAAGAAGAGGGGGTTATTCAATATGTGACAAGAAAAAGTCCCATAATAATAGTACTCCTTATATCCAACAATATAACTACTATGATACTGCCTCCTATGTACAAGACTATAACTACTATAATACTGCTCCTATGTACAAAAATATAACTACTATAATACTGCCCCTATGTACAAGAATATAACTACTATAATACTGCCTCCTATGTACAAGAATATAACTACTATAATACTGCTCCTATGTACAAGAATATAACTACTATAATACTGCCGCCTATGTACAAGAATATAACTACTATAATACTACCTCCTATGTACAAGAATATAACTACTATAATACTGCTCCTATGTGCAAGAATATAACCGCTATAATACTGCTCCTATGTACAAGAATATAACTACTATAATACTGCTCCTATGTACAAGAATATAACTACTATAATACTGCTCCCATGTACAAGAATATAACTCCTATAATACTGCTCCCATGTACAAGAATATAACTACTATAATACTGCCCCTATGTACAAGAATATAACTACTATACTACTGCTCCTATGTATAAGAATATAACTACTATAATACTGCCTCCTATGTACAGGAATATAACTACTATAATACTGCTCCTATGTACAAGAATATACCTACTATAATACTGCCTCCTATGTACAAGAATATAACTACTATAATACTGCCCCTATGTACAAGAATATAACTACTATACTACTGCTCCTATGTATAAGAATATAACTACTATAATACTGCCTCCTATGTACAGGAATATAACTCCTATAATACTGCTCCCATGTACAAGAATATAACTACTATAATACTGCCCCTATGTACAAGAATATAACTACTATAATACTGCCTCCTATGTACAAGAATATAACTACTATAATACTGCTCCTATGTACAAGAATATAACTACTATAATACTGCCGCCTATGTACAAGAATATAACTACTATAATACTACCTCCTATGTACAAGAATATAACTACTATAATACTGCTCCTATGTGCAAGAATATAACCGCTATAATACTGCTCCTATGTACAAGAATATAACTACTATAATACTGCTCCTATGTACAAGAATATAACTACTATAATACTGCCTCCTATGTACAAGAATATAACTACTATAATACTGCTCCTATGTACAAGAATATAACAACTATAATACTGCCTCCTATGTACAAGAATATAACTACTATAATACTGCTCCCATGTACAAGAATATAACTCCTATAATACTGCTCCCATGTACAAGAATATAACTACTATAATACTGCTCCTATGTACAAGAATATAACTACTATAATACTGCTCCTATGTACAAGAATATAACTACTATAATACTGCTCCCATGTACAAGAATATAACTCCTATAATACTGCTCCCATGTACAAGAATATAACTACTATAATACTGCCCCTATGTACAAGAATATAACTACTATAATACTGCCTCCTATGTACAGGAATATAACTACTATAATACTGCTCCTATGTACAAGAATATACCTACTATAATACTGCTCCTATGTACAAGAATATAACTACTATACTACTGCTCCTATGTATAAGAATATAACTACTATAATACTGCCCCTATGTACAAGAATATAACTACTATACTACTGCTCCTATGTATAAGAATATAACTACTATAATACTGCCTCCTATGTACAGGAATATAACTCCTATAATACTGCTCCCATGTACAAGAATATAACTACTATAATACTGCCCCTATGTACAAGAATATAACTACTATAATACTGCTCCTATGTACAAGAATATAACTACTATAATACGAACCATGGCGCTCCCTCCACCAGCCACAAACAGTAGAATGTTTTCCCCAGAAGTCTTGTGGATCATCCGTAAAATTCGTGAGAAGGCCACAGTGCAATTTCTTTTTTTTTATATATTTTATTGACGCAAAGGTTCAAAGTTTCCTTTAAGCAGAATTATAAATATTATCCTCCTCAAGATGGCGGTTTGGCCCCTGCTATTCAGTGATTTCCAGTGTGAGGGGTCGGGGCAGGTACCGCTGCGCCCCTGAGAATGCAAAAACAAACAGTGCACACCACGATAACATTCTGCCAGCAGCCACCACTAGAGGGCGATCACTGCACATGAAGGTATAATGCTCCAATCCTCAATGGTAAACAGTGCGCTCACACGCTCCCCCTAGTGGCAGGAGGAACTTAGAGGGGGAATAAATTACGATTTTGCTGTGGCTGATTTTTTTTATTTAGGGGGGGTGATATTATTTTTCTATTTTGAATATCACAACAATATACATTTTAGCACCAGATATAACGGCTCTGAGATGTTGAAGGGATCTTGGTGGTTAAACCTGAATGGATAGAATTTTCTAGGTGAGCCATCAGGAGGTGGACATGGGCTCGAGTCCAGGGAAGAGACGAAGATGAATATTAACAACAGCAACCAGTAGGACCCTCCATTACTTTAAAGGGTCTTTCTGGGATTCTGAAATTGATGGCGTATGCTCAGGATAGGTCATCAATATCAGACCAACGGGGGTCCGACCCCCAGTGATCCTCTACCAAGCACAGCGCCATACATGTTATAGTGGTTGTGCCTGGTATTGCAGCTGAGTCCCATTCATATGGATGGCTCTGACTTATGTCAGGAATTTACTCAACAGGATTTTATTTTATTTTAATTCCTACAGTTGTAAAATTACAAATATAAGTCAAAAAAATGTTTCCTAAATCATAAAAACGCCCTTGTATGTACAACATATAATAGAACTCTACTGCCACCTAATGGCCACAAGTGATACTGCAACACAGTTTTTTAACAAATCTCAGGGATCGTCATCTCGACCCCCTTGTTTCTCTTCCCACTGAACACAATTAATCAATAAAATATAATCTAATATTTAATGACTCCCTTAAAGGGATTTTGTGGGAATGAAATATTGATGACTTATCTTCAGAACAGTGGGGGTCAGACACCAGGGACCCCCACTGATCAGCTGTTTGCAGGGTCCGCAGTGCTCAGACGTGTGCTGTCCATTGTATTGCAGCTCAATCCCATCACCTGAATGGGACTGAGTAGCACTAAGACCATGTGACCGACGGCTATGACATCACAGGCCGAGGAAGACCTCGCATCGATTGCGCTAGTGTCGCAGCCCCTACGACCACCCGGGAGTCGGACCCCCACCGATCAGATATCTTGAACACAGATCATCGATATTTTTGGAAGTCAGTTTGGAAAAGGCTGCATGTGACAGGGGCAGTGTCACCAAAGGTATGGATTGGAAATAGGACCCCAGCAGCACAGAGTATTTCAGGAGGAGCGTGCTGATGTCAGTGCAGATGGAGCCCCGTGTGACAGGGGACGTGGAGACAAACGGGTGGCCACAGACTAATGATGGAAGAAGCAGGGCTCCCCAGCAACACAGAGTATTTCAGGAGGCAGTGACCCTCAGGTATTTAAAGCTGTTTTCTGAGACTTTACTACTACGGGGGTTACTACCCGGGACCCCCGCTGATCAGCTGTTTGAGTGGGCAGGGGCACTTCTGTGAGGGCCGTGGCCTTCTCTCAGCTTTTCCTTGGCCGGTGACGACACATTCATCAGTCGTGTGGCCTCGGAGCAGCTCAGCCCCATAGAAGTGAATGTGGGCTGAGCGCGATACCAAGCACGGCCACTATACAATGTATGGCGCTGTGCTTGGTATCGGGCACAGCCCCATTCACTTCTATGGGGCTGAGCTGCTCCGAGACCACACGACTGATGAACCGGTCATAGTGGTCCTGGGTGTCAGACCCCCACCGGTCCGATACTGATGACCTATCCAGAGCAATCTTGGAAAACCCTTTTAAGTTATAGAAAGACACTTACCTGTTAATGTCGGCGTATAGAAAGACACTTACCCGTTGATGTCGGCGTATAGAAAGACACTTACCCGTTGATGTCGGCGTATAGAAAGACACTTACCCGTTGATGTCGGCGTATAGAAAGACACTTACCTGTTAATGTCGGCGTATAGAAAGACACTTACCTGTTGATGCCAGTGTATAGAAAGACACTTACCTGTTGATGTCAGCGTACAGAAAGACACTTACCCGTTGATGTCGGCGTATAGAAAGACACTTACCCGTTGATGTCGGCGTATAGAAAGACACTTACCTGTTGATGCCAGTGTATAGAAAGACACTTACCTGTTGATGTCAGCGTACAGAAAGACACTTACCCGTTGATGTCGGCGTATAGAAAGACACTTACCCGTTGATGTCGGCGTATAGAAAGACACTTACCCGTTGATGTCGGCGTATAGAAAGACACTTACCCGTTGATGTCGGCGTATAGAAAGACACTTACCTGTTGATGTCGGCGTATAGAAAGACACTTACCTGTTGATGTCGGCGTATAGAAAGACACTTACCCGTTGATGTCGGCGTATAGAAAGACACTTACCCGTTGATGTCGGCGTATAGAAAGACACTTACCCGTTGATGTCGGCGTATAGAAAGACACTTACCCGTTAATGTCGGCGTATAGAAAGACACTTACCCGTTGATGTCGGCGTATAGAAAGACACTTACCCGTTGATGTCGGCGTATAGAAAGACACTTACCTGTTGATGTCGGCGTATAGAAAGACACTTACCTGTTGATGTCGGCGTATAGAAAGACACTTACCTGTTGATGTCGGCGTACGGAAAGACACTTACCTGTTGATGTCGGCGTACGGAAAGACACTTACCAGTTGATGTCGGCGTATAGAAAGACACTTACCAGTTGATGTCGGCGTATGGAAAGACACTTACCAGTTGATGTCGGCGTATAGAAAGACACTTACCTGTTGATGTCGGCGTATAGAAAGACACTTACCTGTTGATGTCGGCGTATAGAAAGACACTTACCAGTTGATGTCGGCGTATAGAAAGACACTTACCAGTTGATGTCGGCGTATAGAAAGACACTTACCTGTTGATGTCGGCGTATAGAAAGACACTTACCCGTTGATGTCAGCGTATAGAAAGACACTTACCAGTTGATGTCGGCGTATAGAAAGACACTTACCTGTTGATGTCGGCGTATAGAAAGACACTTACCTGTTGATGTCGGCGTATAGAAAGACACTTACCTGTTGATGTCAGCGTATAGAAAGACACTTACCTGTTGATGTCAGCGTATAGAAAGACACTTACCTGTTGATGTCAGCGTACGGAAAGACACTTACCTGTTGATGTCGGCGTACAGAAAAACACTTACCTGTTGATGTCAGCGTACAGAAAGACACTTACCTGCTGATGTCGGCGTATAGAAAGGCACTTACCTGTTAATGTCGGCGTATAGAAAGACACTTACCTGTTGATGTCGGCGTATAGAAAGACACTTACCCGTTGATGTCGGCGTATAGAAAGACACTTACCCGTTGATGTCGGCGTATAGAAAGACACTTACCCGTTGATGTCGGCGTATGGAAAGACACTTACCTGTTGATGTCGGCGTATAGAAAGACACTTACCTGTTGATGTCGGCGTATAGAAAGACACTTACCTGTTGATGTCAGCGTATAGAAAGACACTTACCTGCTGATGTCAGCGTATAGAAAGACACTTACCTGTTGATGTCAGCGTATGGAAAGACACTTACCTGTTGATGTCAGCGTATGGAAAGACACTTACCTGTTGATGTCGACGTATAGAAAGACACTTACCCGTTGATGTCGGCGTATAGAAAGACACTTACCCGTTGATGTCGGCGTATAGAAAGACACTTACCTGTTGATGTCAGCGTATAGAAAGACACTTACCTGTTGATGTCAGCGTATAGAAAGACACTTACCTGTTGATGTCAGCGTATAGAAAGACACTTACCTGTTGATGTCAGCGTATAGAAAGACACTTACCTGTTGATGTCGGCGTATAGAAAGACACTTACCTGTTGATGTCGGCGTATAGAAAGACACTTACCTGTTGATGTCGGCGTACAGAAAGACACTTACCTGTTGATGTCGGCGTACGGAAAGACACTTACCTGTTGATGTCGGCGTACGGAAAGACACTTACCCGTTGATGTCGGCGTATAGAAAGACACTTACCTGTTGATGTCGGCGTACGGAAAGACACTTACCTGTTGATGTCGGCGTACGGAAAGACACTTACCTGTTGATGTCGGCGTATAGAAAGACACTTACCTGTTGATGTCGGCGTATAGAAAGACACTTACCTGTTGATGTCAGCGTATAGAAAGACACTTACCTGTTGATGTCAGCGTATAGAAAGACACTTACCTGTTGATGTCAGCGTATAGAAAGACACTTACCTGTTGATGTCAGCGTATAGAAAGACACTTACCCGTTGATGTCGGCGTATAGAAAGACACTTACCTGTTGATGTCTGCGTATAGAAAGACACTTACCTGTTGATGTCGGCGTATAGAAAGACACTTACCTGTTGATGTCAGCGTATGCTCATTCCCCAGAAAAAAATTCTTGACAGTTTTCTAATTCTTCTTGCAAAGTTTCCAGTTGTGGCTTGAAATCTACAGCTTCTTCTGTAAAACACCTGCAGGGATCTCTCTGATTCATGGGTAAATGCACATTTTATTAGGTATTTTGTAGCGGAGGGGGGTGCACCTCGCAGATCTTCGCTCCTGTGTTGGGTGCAAATTTCACTCCCCTCCAAATCTCCAACAATTGTAAAAAATAAAAATAAAAAAAAAATATATATAAGAAGCTATTTATACCTGGAGCAATGAAAGGATGAAGACTGGCGCCATCTTGTGGCTGTTCTTCAGAATGCAGTAAAATTGATTATTGTAGATTATTGCTTAAAGAGCAATCCCTCAGTACGTTATCATCAGTGACCTAACAACATCCAATTTTAATTCGGCACAGAAAATTTTGTGGTGCTTCAAATCTCAAAGCAGAGGCAGGAAAAGCGTCAGCCCCCAAGTGCACTACCAGTGATTATAGC
This sequence comes from Bufo gargarizans, assembly GCF_014858855.1. Classification (NCBI taxonomy): domain Eukaryota; kingdom Metazoa; phylum Chordata; class Amphibia; order Anura; family Bufonidae; genus Bufo; species Bufo gargarizans. The sequence continues at coordinate 190,780,606 of NC_058088.1, forward strand.
GATAGGTTGGGGGTGACTCTAATGTCATGTGATAATAGAGAATCGACGTTACCAGTGAGCCGTGGACGATCATACAGGGGTAAAAATCATCTACATGACCCAGGTGGATCTGGGGCCCTCAGCATTGAGGGGCCCTGTCCACACCACAAGAGGCCTATGATGTTACTGGTACTTACTGGGCCCTGCACAGTGCAATTGTGACACATTGTACCCACAGAGCCCGCGGCTGTCCGGACATGCTGGGAGTTGTACTGTTACAACAGCAGGAGGGCCACACTGGTCTAATACTCTAGTACTCTTCCTTCTGACAGGTATATATGGGCTCTAATGCCGGACGACCAGATATTCTGGATTAGAGGAATGTGTACTTTTTGTCCTACACACTGATATCTGGCACCAAATCTGTGATTTGTGGTTGTGTACAGGGATGGGGCGCCCTCTGGTGGGCATAGGAGGTATGGACAAGAATACGCCAATCAGGAGTAATAAGCCCTGGTAAAATCATAACCACAGCGGTAATCACCCAGCTTTCCAAGTCTGATAATAGTGCACAGTATAATGACTACTGGCCCTTTAAGAATCATTACTTAAAGGGAAAGTGAGACCACGCTAGTTTCCACAGCGGCTGTGGTCACGTACCCGCAGTTGTGTTTCCTGTATTAATGACCCGTCTCTTCCTTCCTTCTTTACATAGAATTTATGAGATGGAACATCTTGTATTCTGCAGTCACCTCCACCACTCAGATCCTCCATATTGGTACATATAGGAGGTACCATCCTAATCTGGGGGGGACCGGAGTCTCAGAGGGTCAGTCCGTCCACCTGGAGATGTTGTATCCACCGTCAGCTCAGGACAGGCAGTATAAAGTATGGTGGAGGATGGCGCCATACTGTGCTATAGCGTTAGTAACTCCTGGGGGGCCCAAAGTAGATCCTGACTTCACCGGACGGGAGCGGCGCCTTCACACGCTGCAGATTTTATTGCAGAAAATTTCCTGAGTGAAAATCAGTTCCATTCATTTTAATTGGGTAAAAAACCCGGATTCCTGCAGTTTACAGGTGAATGGGGAAAATTCTGCAACAAAATCCACAGCGTGTGAACGCGCCCTTACTGTACGACCACAACAGCTGTGAGTGGCAGTATCACACAGGACAGGATTAGATACACAGCTCAGCAGGCAGTATCACACAGGACAGGATTAGATACACGGCTCAGCAGACAGTATCACACAGGATAGGATTAGATACACAGCTCAGCAGGCAGTATCACACAGGACAGGGTTAGATACACGGCTCAGCAGACAGTATCACATAGGATAGGATTAGATACACAGCTCAGCAGACAGTATCACACAGGATGGGATTAGATACACAGCTCAGCAGACAGTATCACACAGGATAGGATTAGATACACAGCTCAGCAGACAGTATCACACAGGATAGGATTAGATACACAGCTCGGCAGACAGTATCACACAGGACAGGATTAGATACACAGCTCAGCAGGCAGTATCACACAGGACATGATTAGATACACAGCTCAGCAGGCAGTATCACACAGGATAGGATTAGATACACAGCTCAGCAGACAGTATCACACAAGGTAGGATTAGATACACAGCTCAGCAGACAGTATCACACAGGATAGGATTAGATACACAGCTCAGCAGACAGTATCACACAGGACAGGATTAGATACACAGCTCAGCAGGCAGTATCACACAGGACAGGATTAGATACACAGCTCAGCAGACAGTATCACACAGGATAGGACTAGATACACAGCTCGGCAGACAGTATCACACAGGACAGGATTAGATACACAGCTCAGCAGGCAGTATCACACAGGACAGGATTAGATACACAGCTCAGCAGACAGTATCACACAGGATAGGATTAGATACACAGCTCAGCAGACAGTATCACACAGGATAGGATTAGATACACAGCTCAGCAGACAGTATCACACAAGGATAGGATTAGATACACAGCTCTGCAAGACAGTATCACACAGGATAGGATTAGATACACAGCTCAGCAGACAGTATCACACAGGATAGGATTAGATACACAGCTCAGCAGACAGTATCACACAGGATAGGATTAGATACACAGCTCAGCAGTCAGTATCACACAGGATAGGTTAGATACACAGCTCAGCAACAGTATCACACAGGATAGGATTAGATACACAGCTCAGCAGACAGTATCACACAGGATAGGATTAGATACACAGCTCAGCAGACAGTATCACACAGGATAGGATTAGATACACAGCTCAGCAGACAGTATCACACAGGATAGGATTAGATACACAGCTCAGCAGACAGTATCACACAGGATAGGATTAGATACACAGCTCAGCAGACAGTATCACACAGGATAGGATTAGATACACAGCTCAGCAGACAGTATCACACAGGATAGGATTAGATACACAGCTCATCAGACAGTATCACACAGGATAGGATTAGATACACAGCTCAGCAGACAGTATCACACAGGATAGGATAGATACACAGCTCAGCAGACAGTATCACACAGGATAGGATTAGATACACAGCTCAGCAGACAGTATCACACAGGATAGGATTAGATACACAGCTCAGCAGACAGTATCACACAGGGATAGGATTAGATACACAGCTCAGCAGACAGTATCACACAGGGATAGGATTAGATACACAGCTCAGCAGACAGTATCACACAGGATAGGATTAGATACACAGCTCAGCAGACAGTATCACACAGGATAGGATTAGATACACAGCTCAGCAGACAGTATCACACAGGATAGGATTAGATACACAGCTCAGCAGACAGTATCACACAGGATAGGATTAGATACACAGCTCAGCAGACAGTATCACACAGGATAGGATTAGATACACAGCTCAGCAGACAGTATCACACAGGATAGGATTAGATACACAGCTCAGCAGACAGTATCACACAGGATAGGATTAGATACACAGCTCAGCAGACAGTATCACACAGGATAGGATTAGATACACAGCTCAGCAGACAGTATCACACAGGATAGGATTAGATACACAGCTCAGCAGACAGTATCACACAGGATAGGATTAGATACACAGCTCAGCAGACTGTATCACACAGGATAGGATTAGATACACAGCTCAGCAGACAGTATCACACAGGATAGGATTAGATACACAGCTCAGCAGACAGTATCACACAGGATAGGATTAGATACACAGCTCAGCAGACAGTATCACACAGGATAGGATTAGATACACGCTCAGCAGACTGTATCACACAGGATAGGATTAGATACACAGGCTCAGCAGACAGTATCACACAGGATAGGATTAGATACACAGCTCAGCAGGCAGTATCACACAGGATAGGATTAGATACACGCTCAGCAGACAGTATCACACAGGATAGGATTAGATACACAGCTCAGCAGACAGTATCACACAGGATAGGATTAGATACACAGCTCAGCAGGCAGTATCACACAGGAGAGGATTAGATACACAGCTCAGCAGACAGTATCACACAGGATAGGATTAGATACACAGCTCAGCAGACAGTATCACACAGGATAGGATTAGATACACAGCTCAGCAGGCAGTATCACACATGATAGGATTAGATACACAGCTCATCAGACAGTATCACACAGGATAGGATTAGATACACAGCTCAGCAGACAGTATCACACAGGATAGGATTAGATACACAGCTCAGCAGACAGTATCACACATGATAGGATTAGATACACAGCTCAGCAGACTGTATCACACAGGATAGGATTAGATACACAGCTCAGCAGACAGTATCACACAGGATAGGATTAGATACACAGCTCAGCAGGCAGTATCACACATGATAGGATTAGATACACAGCTCATCAGACAGTATCACACAGGATAGGATTAGATACACAGCTCAGCAGACAGTATCACACAGGATAGGATTAGATACACAGCTCAGCAGACAGTATCACACATGATAGGATTAGATACACAGCTCAGCAGACTGTATCACACATGATACACCACTAAAATAAGTCTTCACTGCTGGATTTTCCGGATTACTGGATGCCGGGTTAGAGGAATCTCGCTGATTGAAGGGTTTCCGCTCAGCTGACACTACACCCAGTACTGATGATTCTTCTGCCACCCACACGTCGGCCCACGGGGTCTGTATAACTGAAGAGAGCAGCGTGGCCCCTGCCTGTACAGGATGTGGTTTAGGACCGGCCACCGATCAGTTACCTCCGCTACTTCGATGCTGCGGTCTACTGCTACAAAGTTGCGGAGTGCTGCTGTGAAACAGAACGGAACACCTTACACACTCTTGATGAAAAAAAATCGACTAAGGCTGACGGCTCGAGTTCTACTGAATATATCACACAGCCTCAGTTATGTTGTGAACTATAAGTAGCATGAAAAAAGTCTTATGGTCTAAAGACCAGATAATAATTGATATTTCTACACGGACCGCGCATCAGTTTATCTGTCCCACAAATCCTACTAGAAAATGTTATCAATGCAGAGCAGCAGGGAAGAGGTGATAGAGCCTGATATAGTGATGTCACCGGTACCGGCCTCCTGTAATGTAGTGATGTCACCGGTACTGGCCTCCTGTAATGTAGTGATGTCACCAGTACCGGCCTCCTGTAATGTAGTGATGTCACCGGTACCAGCCTCCTGTAATGTAGTGATGTCACCGGTACCGGCCTCCTGTAATGTAGTGATGTCACCAGTACCTGCGTCCTGTAATGTAGTGATGTCACCGGTACCAGCCTCCTGTAATATAGTGATGTCACCGGTACCGGCGTCCTGTAATATAGTGATGTCACCGGTACCGGCCTCCTGTAATGTAGTGATGTCACCGGTACCGGCGTCCTGTAATATAGTGATGTCACCGGTACCGGCGTCCTGTAATATATTGATGTCACCGGTATCGGCCTCCTGTAATGTAGTGATGTCACCAGTACCGGCGTCCTGTAATATAGTGATGTCACCGGTACCGGCCTCCTGTAATGTAGTGATGTCACCAGTACCGGCGTCCTGTAATATAGTGATGTCACCGGTACCGGCCTCCTGTAATATAGTGATGTCACCGGTACCGGCCTCCTGTAATGTAGTGATGTCACCGGTACCAGCCTCCTGTAATATAGTGATGTCACCGGTACCAGCCTCCTGTAATATAGTGATGTCACCGGTACCAGCCTCCTGTAATGTAGTGATGTCACCAGTACCTGCGTCCTGTAATATAGTGATGTCACCGGTACCGGCCTCCTGTAATATAGTGATGTCACCGGTACCGGCCTCCTGTAATGTAGTGATGTCACCAGTACCGACCTCCTGTAATATAGTGAGGTCACCGGTACCGGCCTCCTGTAATGTAGTGATGTCACCGGTACCAGCCTCCTGTAATATAGTGATGTCACCGGTACCGGCCTCCTGTAATATAGTGATGTCACCGGTACCAGCCTCCTGTAATGTAGTGATGTCACCAGTACCTGCGTCCTGTAATATAGTGATGTCACCAGTACCGGCCTCCTGTAATGTAGTGATGTCACCGGTACCGGCCTCCTGTAATGTAGTGATGTCACCAGTACCGACCTCCTGTAATATAGTGAGGTCACCGGTACCGGCCTCCTGTAATGTAGTGATGTCACCGGTACCAGCCTCCTGTAATATAGTGATGTCACCGGTACCGGCCTCCTGTAATGTAGCGATGTCACTGCTACCAGTCTCCTGTAATATAGTGATGTCACCAGTACCAGCCTCCTGTAATGTAGTGATGTCACCGGTACCGGCGTCCTGTAATATAGTGATGTCACCAGTACCAGCCTCCTGTAATGTAGTGATGTCACTGGTACCAGTCTCCTGTAATATAGTGATGTCACCAGTACCAGCCTCCTGTAATGTAGTGATGTCACTGGTACCAGTCTCCTGTAATATAGTGAAGTCACCAGTACCAGCCTCCTGTAATGTAGTGATGTCACTGGTATCGGCCTCCTGTAATGTAGTGATGTCACCGGTACCAGCCTCCTGTAATATAGTGATGTCACCGGTACCAGCCTCCTGTAATGTAGTGATGTCACCGGTACCGGCCTCCTGTAATATAGTGAGGTCACCGGTACCGGCGTCCTGTAATGTAGTGATGTCACCGGCCTAATTTATGATAGTGATGTCACCAGTATCACCCTTCTGTCCAATAAATCAGTGATGTCACCAGTCCCTTATCCCCCATGACAGGTAACATCAGATCAGTGGGGGTCCGATACCCCGATACGCCATTAATCAGACGTCAGTCATCAATATCATTAACCCGGAAACCCCTTCAAAGGGATACTTCACACAATCAGTCAGGTAGGTGATGTTCTCACTACCACTAGGAGTTGTTCCGCTGTGGGTTCTGCCTCGGGTCTCGCTTCCTGTCCTGCCTTACACGTATCACTCCCCGTATGAAGCACATACTCTCATCTGACAGGACAAAGTACCAGGGGGTAAAGAGCGCAGCCCCCCGCAGCAGGACCTGCAGAAGACTGTCCCTTATAATGAATGAAGCCAGGAGGGCGGTGTGCTGGATGAGGTGTGCGCAGGTGCTGCTGCTCGGTAAGTCTCTCACATCCACTCCACGTCCTCACATTCCTCTGAATTCGGCGGGGGCTACACCTACACTACAACAACCGATCTCTGTCCATAGGAAGCGCCTGAAAACACGCCTGACGCTCCATTCATTTTCTAGGGGAGGCAGCAGACTATTTCCAGCAATCCATAGGGAATGAATGGAGCAGGGGGGGGGGGGCATGCTTGACCGTCCCCTCCCTCAGGACAGGTGAACGGGACCCCCATTCTCAGGATCAGTAGGGGTCTAACAATCAGATTCACGCGGTCTGTTATGGATAGGGGATAACTTTTAAAATATACATCGAATAATACAGTCCTGATCAAAAGTTTAAGACCACTTGAAAAATGGCCAAAAAATCCTATTTAGCGCGGCTGGATCTTAACGAGGTTCCAAGTAGAGCTTCAGCATGCAACAAGAAGAGATGGGAGGGAGACAAGACATTTTTTGAGCATTCAATTTAATGAAAACAACAAATAAACTGAAACAGGCTGTTTTTTAGCTGATCAAAAGTTTAGGACCACAAAAAACCTTAACCCCCCCAAAAACGGAAATCCAACTTCCAAACGTGACCTCAGTAATGAGTAGCTCCGCCGTTATTGTTTCGGCATGCTTGATGCAAGCGTTTCCATGAGGGAACATTTCTCCAAGTGGTGAAGACGGCCACACGAAGGCCATCTACTGTCTGGAACTGTTGTCCATTGTTGTAAACTTCCCTTGCCTTCCATGCCCAAAGGGTCTCAATGGAGATCAGGGGAACACGCAGGATGGGCCAAAAGAGGGATGTTATTCTCCTGGAAGAAGTCCCTCGTCCTGCGGGTATTGTGTCCTGTAGCGTTGTCCTGTTACCACACAGACAAGGGCCCTCAGTCATGAGGAGTGCTCTCTGCAACATCTGGACATAGCCAGCAGCCGTTTGACGCCCCTGCACTTCCTGAAGCTCCATTGTTCCACTGAAGGAAAAAGCCCCCCAGACCATTATGGCGCCCCCTCCACTGTGGCGCGTAGAAAACATCTCAGGTGGGATCTGCTTGTCATGCCAGTAACGTTGGAAACCATCAGGACCATCAAGGTTACATTTTTTCTCATCACAGAATAAAACTTTCTTCCACCTTTGAATGTCCCATGTTTCTCTCTTGCAAAGTCCAGACGAGCAGTTCTGTGGCGTTCAAGGAGACGAGGTCTTTGAAGATGTTTTTGTTTTTGAAGCCCTTCAGTCTCAGATGCCGTCTGATGGTTATGGGGCTGCAGTCAGCACCAGTAAGGGCCTTAATTTGGGTCGAGGATCGTCCAGTGTCTTGATGGACAGCCAATTGGATCCTCCGGCTCAGTGCTGAGGACATTTTTTGGGTCTTCCACTTGACTTTTTTGTTCCATAACCCTCAGGATCATTTAATAAATTCCAAATGACTGTCTTACTGCGTCCCACCTCCGCAGCGATGGCGGCTGTGAGAGACCCGGCTTATGCAGCTCAACAACCCGACCACGTTCAAAAAGGGAGAGTTTTTGCCTTTGCCATCAGAACGTGCGACTACCTGACAGACAATGAATCCACAGCTCTGCACAGATTTGGCCTTTTAAAGGCATGTGGGCCTAAAATTTGGATCAGCTGAAAAACAGCCTGTTTCAGTTTATTCGTTATTTTCAATTAATTTAATGTTAGAAAATGTTTTGTCTCCCTCCCATCTCTTCTTGTTTCATGTTGAAGATCTACTTGGAACCTTGTTAGGATCCAGCCGTGCTAAATAGGATTTTTTGCCATTTTTTCAAGTGGTCTTAAACTTTTGATCAGGACTGTATGTTCACGTGTGCCATGTTCAAGATCTCTGCTGGCTGTCAGTGACTGGGAACATTGTTATTTATGACCAGAGGCTGAATACAGACCTAACGCTCCTCACAGCTGAGGTTCTGTTATAATTGTATCCAGTCTGGACCCCAAACTGATACACTGTAACTATCAGGACAGGAGTGAGACTAGTGCTGCGGATGTGCTCACAGAGGACTGGGTAGAACTGTAACGAACCCTCAGCTGTGAGTAGTACCAGGCATGACTTCTCTTTTTCCCCCCTGGATAGGTATCACAGCCGGGGACCATCTGACGGTGCACAGAAATGCTATGAACGTCACCATCGGTCGCGCTGTTCTCCTGCCCGTCGCCCTCACCCTGAACCATCAGTTCACCAAGTACACGGTGGAATGGGAGGTCAATAACCAGTCCATCCTGTACCACAAAGTGCGGAACTGCACCCTGGACTCCCGGGGGGCCCCCACCTGGATCTTAGACGATTTATTTGTGGTGTACGCCGCATACAGCGGCAGAGTGGAACTCTACAAGCTGAACTCATCACTGCTCATATACAACGTCCAGGCGAACGACAGCGGCATCTACAGAGTCACCTTCTCCATGAGCGGTTATACCACAAGCCGACACATCACCCTGAGGGTGGAACAACCGTCCGGTAGGTGATGGACATATTGTATGGTCCTATTGTATGGGCTGCCCTGGCATCTGCATAGGTAATACTCCCCCTGCAGTGCCCTGGCTTCTCCAAAAAAACTTTAAAAAATATGATTTTCTTTTGTTTTTCAGATTCGGCCGCGGGCAGTACGTGGAAACCCTGGATATTCGCTTTCCGGACAGTTCTGTGCTTCCTCCCACTCACTGCCCTCCTGATCATCATCCACATCTGGGGGTGACGTCCCCAGGTCGTTCCTTTCCAGACACTTCATATATTACACTGCCGGTGGTGATCACTGCACTGACATATCCCTGTGGGGTCCTGCTATACCGCGCTGCACACAAGGTTACCAACTAGAAGGATACTTTTTTTCTGGATAACGTCAAAAAATCACGGACGGACATTATTTACAAATTGGAAAACCAAAATGTAATGATAAAAAACATAAGTGCAGAATTTTCAGACTATAAAACGCACTTTTTCCCTGCGTTGCTTCTTATAGTCTAAATGCTAATGATGGAAGCGGCCATCTGTATGCAGGAGGCTTGGGGAGCGGTGACGCAAGCGCTGGATTTACTCACCCTCCCTGGTCTTATTCCGGATCCAGTTCTGCACTATAAACGCGTACAGCGGCACGTAGACCGCAACAAGACCAGGGAGCGGTGAGCGGATCTGCAGAGAAGCAGAGAAGTGAGAGAAGCAGCGCCGTCCAGAGTGAGAGGTAAGTTTATTTATCTGAGGCTGATGGGGGGGGGGGGGGGGGGGGGAGGTGTGCAAGCTGAGGCTGATGGGGGGGGGGGGGTCTGAGCTGAGGCTGATGGGGGGGGGGGGGGGGGGTCTGAGCTGAGGCTGATGGGGGTGGTCTGAGCTGAGGCTGATGGGGGGTCTGAACTGAGGCTGATGGGGGGGTCTGAACTGAGGCTGATGGGGGTCTGAACTGAGGCTGATGGGGGGGTCTGAGCTGAGGCTGATGGGGGGGGTCTGAGCTGAGGCTGATGGGGGTCTGAGGCTGATGGGGGGGTTATCTGAGGCTGATGGGGGTGCTGAGCTGAGGCTGATGGGGGGTCTGAGCTGAGGCTGATGGGGGGGGTTATCTGAGGCTGATGGGGGTGCTGAGCTGAGGCGGGTCTGAGGCTGATGGGGGGGTTATTTGAGGCTGATGGGGGTGCTGAGCTGAGGCTGATGGGGGTGCTGAGCTGAGGCTGATGGGGGGGCTGAGCTGAGGCTGATGGGGGTGCTGAGCTGAGGCTGATGGGGGGTCTGAGCTGAGGCTGATGGGGGGGTTATCTGAGGCTGATGGGGGTGCTGAGCTGAGGCGGGTCTGAGGCTGATGGGGGGGTTATTTGAGGCTGATGGGGGTGCTGAGCTGAGGCTGATGGGGGTGCTGAGCTGAGGCTGATGGGGGGGCTGAGCTGAGGCTGATGGGGGTGCTGAGCTCCCGGGTGCGTCTTATAGTCTGAAAAATACAGTAATCCACGTCCGTATCTAAATATACTGATAAGAGCTCATTACCAGCATTTACTGCCAGCTGTAAACTGATAATAATGACCCCCAAATAACAGAGGCAACCGCCAGCCTCTAAAAAAACAAGGACATTTTTTTTAAAGGAAACACGAAAAATGTTGCCTATCTTTACGGGGGCTCGGCAAACCTGTCTGCAAGGACGACCATGGAGCAAGTTCTATCAGAAGCAAAGGATATAAATGTCGTCTCCCCGACCGAGACGCGTCCTCGGAGAGGTGGTCAGTCACTGCCTGGGGCGGGGGATGGGAGGGGAGCTCACCCATGTAGTGACTGCTTCGTGTCCATCAGTTATATTATCTCATATGTTCTATTATTATATAGGAGTTCTATGTTATATACCACATATCACATCATAGTTATAGATCTGACATCGGCCGGGTAGCCGTTAGATTAGGTTGTATCTCGTATCTGTCACTTCCGTGTTACCTGTCACCTCTCTCCCACTATTCACCAGTCACACATCAGTGATGTCACCTGTCATTTATATCACTTTATATTATTTGCTATTTTTATTGCTTCATTATTTTCTAATAAAATAAGCCACTTGGCATTTATCTTCTGTATTACGGCTACGTCGCCTCCCTCAGGATAACCAACAGCGCCCCCTACAGAGACCCGCGAACCACAGAAGTAGTGAAATCTGGAGTACGGGCTCCCATGTGCCGCTCTGATACGTGAGGAGTGCTCCTGGCTCTTATTAGTCAGAGCCGCATGTGCCGGAGTACACTGCAGACATGTCGGGGAGCTCCGGGGTGTCCGCTCTGGGCCGTGTTCGTCCTGATGGCCGCCGGATGAGGTACTTTAGAGGCTGCTCGGGGGAGCTCCACAAGGTGGAGGCTGGAGGACTCCGATCCAGCCACCACCAAGCCGGCTCCCCATAGAAGTGAATGGGAGCATACCGCGCATGCGCGGCCCCCGTTCCCATTCATTTTTATGGGGCCGACGGAAATAGCAGGTGTTCTGTGATATTTCCCCTACCCGTAAAAAGTCACTTCTTGTTGTGACGCGGCTGCACCGGATATGACGTTCCCAGCTCTGGAAGGAGGTGTGCCGCGCCGGCGCACAACGATGGGATAGGGAAATTTCACACTAGAGTTGGTGAGAAGGGGCCACCTAATGCGCTTGCGCCTTACCTCTTAGCTGGACACCGGCCGACACTGCACATGCGCCGGGAGCCTCACCAGCGGTTAGAGGGTAGGGAAAAATTATGGGCCAGTGCGCAAGCGCGGCTAACTACTAGGGAGATCTCTTATACCGAACATCCATCTGATCACCGCGCGTGCGCAGGGAGTGGTAGGGAGATTTAACAGAACAAAATGGCCATCAAATCTCCCTACCCCCACACTGCGCAGGCGCGGTGATCGGATGGATGTGGAGCCAGCTGAGAGGAAAGGCGCAAGCGCATTAGGTGGCCCCTTCTCCCCAACTCTGGTGTAAAATTTCCCTACCCCGTCGTTGTGCGCCTGCGCGGCGCAGCACACCTCCTTCCATAGCTGAGAACGTCATATCCTGTGCAGCCGCGTCACAACAGGAAGAGACGAGGGTAGGGAAATTTTACGGGTAGGGAAACATCGGCCCCATAGAAAATGAATGGAGGGTGGCTGCACATGAGCAGTGCGCCCTCCTTCACTTGCGGGGCCCCATTCTTGATATAGGTGTGGGTCCCCGCACCTATAGGACAATGGGCATATCCTAGTGATAGCCCCCCATTGTCTATGATGAGACAACTCCTTTAATGATAACAAAACTTTTTTATGTAATTCTGCTCTCCTGCAGATTTAACTTTTTTTATTTTATTTGTATTTTACTATATCTTATAAAGTGTATTTTTATTTTATATATATTTATCACATAGTGTCCACCATGACGTCATTGAGACACTGACGCTATAGGAGTGCCTCTAGGATACTGCTATGGGGTCGGATAACTCCAGACACACTCGGCGGCGTCTCCGCTCAGGACTATGTTACCGCCGGGAATAGCCAGCACTGTATTGTCGGGGCTCCCATAGCAGTGAATGAAGGGAGGGGGGGGGGCAGCTGCTTTTCCTTCGGCAGCACCTGTTTTGGAGATTCCAGAGGGGAGGGGCTTATCACTGCACTAAAGGACAGCTCAGAGGGGAGGAGCTTATCACTGCACTACATACAGCTCAGAGGGGAGGAGCTTATCACTGCACTAAAGGACAGCTCAGAGGGGAGGAGCTTATCACTGCACTACAGCTCAGAGGGGAGGAGCTTATCGCTGCACTACAGCTCAGAGGGGAGGAGCTTATCGCTGCAGTACAACTCAGAGGGGAGGAGCTTATCGCTGCACTACAACTCAGACGGGAGGAGCTTATCGCTGCACTACAGCTCAGAGGGGAGGAGCCAATCGCTGCAGTACAGTGCCTATTGCATATTTTGGTCAAACTGTATGAGTTTACCGGTCCCAGCATGGTGACCATTTATCCATGGGACCTCGGCAGCACAGGGAGAAGGAACCAGTCTCTCCCTCCCCCCCTGTGCTGCTGCCACCAATAGGAACGAAGAGGAGGGGAGGGCGCACTGCGCCACCAATGATAACTAACGGCAGTGAAATCCTGGGGCTCCGATCTGTTACCATGGCAGCCAGGATGCTACTGAAGCCCTGGCTGCCATGGTGATCTCCCTGCTGCTGTGTGCACTATGCACAGGGACAGTGTGAAGTCCTAGTCACCCTGGTAGAGATCTATCAGGGTGAATTGGACAATGGATAAAAGATCCCAGGTTCTAGCCCCTAAGGGGGGAAATACTAAATACTAAACTATAAAAAAAAAAAATATTAAACCCCTTTCCCAATTTTACATATAAAATATATAAACAATAAATAAAATATTTCTTATCACCACGTCCAAAAAATTAAAAAATATCTCCTATGCGGTGAACGCTGTAAAATAAAAATAAATAAAAACTGCGTGAGTCGCTATTTTTTTTAGTCACCTTGTCTCCCCAAAAAATAGGATAGGACTGTTCGATTCTGGGCCGGACGTTTCATAAAATGCGGAATGCACTGGCCTTTTTGGGGCGTTTTCTTTTTTTTCTGCGTGGTATTGAATATCGCGATTTTGGTATTGACACAACCCTAGGTCTGAGTTCTCTTGACTGGTGATGAGCGGACGTCTGTTTCAGGAGGTCAGGTTCAGCTAACCCCAGTGACCACGGACCACGATCCATAACGCAATTCAACGGTAACCTGAACGCGCACTTGTAGCACAGAAGTCCGCTCATTGCTGCTCCTGACCTTTGCTGTGCTCGCGGTCACGGCTCCTGTAAGCCGGCGGTCACTTCTATGTACTGGAAGATGCAGGAAGGGATAAAACGTGTCATTGCGGTCACGGCTGCGGCCCCTGATTGGCTGCTGCGCTCATGTTTCGCCAGTAGACGCTTAAATAACAGATGTGATTGGAGAATGAAGCTTTATTGGCGGACTGACCATTTTTAAGTTGGCTGTTAATGTTTAGGGTCAGAATACTCCTTTCGGATAAGACCTACGTATTTCTAATTTCTGTCCTATGTCGTCAGAAGGTTTCCCAGCGCGATCTTCTTTTAACCTTTTCACAGCAGAAAAATACTCCTCTGTACAATGGCCTATTATAAGGGTCTACTGCCCCCTAGAGGCCACAGGTGATCGTGCAACTACGTTTTTTTTTAAATATAAATCGCTGGCTTGTGACAGCAACAGAATATAATCTACCATTTATTTACTCCCTAAGGCTACTTTCACACTTGCGGCAGGACGGATCCGACAGGCTGTTCACCCTGTCGGATCCGTCCTTCCGCTATTTCTCCGTGCCGCTGCAGCGTCCCCATTGACTATAATGGGGACGGGGTGGAGCTCTGGCGCAGGAAGGCAGTTCGCGGTGAGAGGCTGCCGGACTAAAAAGTCGGACATGCAGGACTTTTAGTCCGGCCGCATTTCGCCGTGCACTGCCGTGCTGCGCCGGAGCTCTGACCACGTCCCCATTAAAGTCAATTGGGATAGAGCGGCGGTCCGTCGAAATAGCGGAAGGACGGATCCGACAGGGTGAACAACCTGTCGGATCCGTCCTGCCGCATGTGTGAAAGTAGCCTAAGGCCTCATGCACACGGCAATTCGCGGTCTCCAATGCACGGGCAACGTCCGTGCCGCAGCCGGGACAGATCGAGATCCATTCAACTTGAATGGGTCCGTGTTCCGTCCGCACCGCAACAAAATAGAACATGTGAATGAGTTAGGGGGCCGCAATACGGCCGCGGCCGAGTGCATGAGGCCTTAAGGAGATATATGGGGAATGACATAGGATAGGTCACCAATATCTGATCAGTGGAGTCCAGTTCATGATAACCCCCCCCCCCCAATCAGCTGTTTGAGGGGCCACAGAGCTATGGCGTCTTCTTAGTTTAGTGTCCGATTATAGAATTTTCTGGATCACTCGATGCCGGATCAAATGAATTTCCGTGAATGAAGAGCCAATGGCTTCCGGACAGCAACATTATACCCAGTGCTGCGTGCGGCCTCCTCCGATGATTCCCCCAAATCCTAATAGAAAATGTGATCAATACAGAGCAGGAGGGAAGAGGCGATAGAGCCCAACACACGGGGCCACAGTACCGGCCTCCTGTAATATAGTGATGTCACCGGTACCGGCCTCCTGTAATGTAGTGATGTCAGCGGTATCGGCCTCCTGTAATGTAGTGATGTCCCCGGTACCAGCCTCCTGTAATATAGTGATGTCACCGGTACCGGCCTCCTGTAATGTAGTGATGTCAGCGGTATCGGCCTCCTGTAATGTAGTGATGTCCCCAGTACCGGCCTCCTGTAATATAGTGATGTCACCGGTACCGGCCTCCTGAAATATAGTGATGTCACCGATATCGGCCTCCTGAAATATAGTGATGTCACGAGTACCAGCCTCCTGTAATATAGTGATGTCACGAGTACCAGCCTCCTGTAATATAGTGATGTCACCGGTATCGGCCTCCTGTAATATAGTGATGTCACCGGTACCGGCCTCCTGTAATATAGTGATGTCACCGGTACCGGCCTCCTGTAATGTAGTGATGTCACAGGTACCGGCCTCCTGTACTGTAGTGATGTCACCAGTACCGGCCTCCTGTAATGTAGTGATGTCACCAGTACCAGCCTCCTGTAATACAGTGATGTCATCGGTACCAGCCTCCTGAAATATAGTGATGTCACCGGTACCAGCCTACTGTAATCAGTGGCGTAGCGTAGGTTGCCAGTACCTGGGGCAAGCCATGTATTGCACCCCCCCCCCCCCAATCTGTGGACACGCCCTTTTTTTAACGATAAAGTAGTAGATGTCACCTGCAGTCCTATGTAACACCACAGATAACACAGCGATAACTCTCTGAGTACAGATAATGTAGTAGATGTCGCCTGCAGTCCTATGTAACACCTCAGATTACATAATGATAACTCTCTGAGTACAGATAATGTAGTAGATGTCACCTGCAGTCCTATGTAACACCTCAGATTACATAATGATAACTCTCTGAGTAGAGAAAATGTAGTAGATGTCACCTGCAGTCCTATGTAACACCACAGATAACACGGTGATAACTCTGAGTTCAGATAATGTAGTAGATGTCTCCTGCAGTCCTATGTAACACCACAGATAACACAGCGATAACTCTCTGAGTACAGATAATGTAGTAGATGTCACCTGCAGTCCTATGTAACACCTCAGATTACATAATGATAACTCTCTGAGTAGAGAAAATGTAGTAGATGTCACCTGCAGTCCTATGTAACACCACAGATAACACGGTGATAACTCTGAGTTCAGATAATGTAGTAGATGTCTCCTGCAGTCCTATGTAACACCACAGATAACACAGCGATAACTCTCTGAGTACAGATAATGTAGTAGATGTCACCTGCAGTCCTATGTAACACCTCAGATAACATGATAACTCTCTGAGTAGAGAAAATGTAGTAGATGTCACCTGCAGTCCTATGTAACACCACAGATAACACGGTGATAACTCTGAGTTCAGATAATGAAGTAGATGTCTCCTGCAGTCCTATGTAACACCACAGATAACACAGTGATAACTCTCTGAGTACAGATATGTAGTAGATGTCACCTGCAGTCCTATGTAACACCACAGATAACACAGTGATAACTGTCTGAATACAGATAATGTAGTAGATGTCACCTGCAGTCCTATGTAACACCACAGATAACACAGTGATAACTGTCTGAATACAGATAATGTAGTAGATGTCACCTGCAGTCCTATGTAACACCACAGATAACACAGTGATAACTCTCTGAATACAGATAATGTAGTAGATGGATGTGAGGACCCAGAATTCAGAACACGCACAGTGTGACCTGAAGTCTGGGGCCAGGATGGGGCAGCGTGGGCCATATTCTCAATCCACCCCCCAACCCTACCGTGAAACAGATATGTGGATGGACATTATTATATACAGTATAATACAGCAGCACATACCTCATCCATCCAGTGACGTCTCCTGTGATGTAGACTTTCCTCAACGTCTTCATTCGGAGATAAGACCGCCATGACACCTTCTTTATAATAATACAGATGGGGCTATTATATATTATTATAATACAGAGGGGCCATTATATATACTAATAATACAGAGGGGCCATTATATATACTAATAATACAGAGGGGCCATTATATACACTAATAATACAGAGGGGCCATTATATATACTAATAATACAGAGGGGGCCATTATATATACTAATAATACAGAGGGGCCATTATATATACTAATAATACAGAGGGGCCATTATATATACTAATAATACAGAGGGGCCATTATATATACTAATAATACAGAGGGGCCATTATATATACTAATAATACAGAGGGGCCATTATATATACTAATAATACAGAGGGGCCATTATATATACTAATAATACAGAGGGGGCCATTATATATACTAATAATACAGAGGGGCCATTATATACCGTATACTAATAATACAGAGGGGCCATTATATATACTATAATACAGAGGGGCCATTATATATACTAATAATACAGAGGGGCCATTATATATACTAATAATACAGAGGGGCCATTATATATACTAATAATACAGAGGGGCCATTATATATACTAATAATACAGAGGGGCCATTATATATACTAATAATACAGAGGGGCCATTATATATACTAATAATACAGAGGGGGCCATTATATATACTAATAATACAGAGGGGGCCATTATATATACTAATAATACAGAGGGGGCCATTATATATACTAATAATACAGAGGGGGCCATTATATATACTAATAATACAGAGGGGGCATTATATATACTAATAATACAGAGGGGCCATTATATATACTAATAATACAGAGGGGCATTATATATACTAATAATACAGAGGGGCCATTATATATACTAATAATACAGAGGGGCCATTATATATACTAATAATACAGAGGGGCCATTATATATACTAATAATACAGAGGGGCCATTATATATACTAATAATACAGAGGGGGCCATTAATATACTAATAATACAGAGGGGCCATTATATACTAATAATACAGATGGGGCTATTATATACACTAATATACAGAGGGGGCTATATATACACTAATAATACAGAGGGGCCATTATATACTAATAATACAGAGGGCCATTATATATACTAATAATACAGAGGGGGCTATTATATACACTAATAATACAGAGGGGCCATTATATATACTAATAATACAGAGGGGCCATTATTATACTAATAATACAGAGGGGGCTATTATATACACTAATAATACAGAGGGGCCATTATATATACTAATAATACAGAGGGGCCATTATATATACTAATAATACAGAGGGGCCATTATATATACTAATAATACAGAGGGGCCATTATATATACTAATAATACGAGGGGGCTATTATATATACTAATAATACAGAGGAGGCCATTATATATATACTAATAATACAGAGGGGCCATTATATATACTAATAATACAGGAGGGGCCATTATATATACTAATAATACAGAGGGGCCATTATATATACTAATAAAGAGGGCCATTATATATACTAATAATACAGAGGGGCATTATATATACTAATAATACAGAGGGGGCATTATATATACTAATAATACAGAGGGGCCATTATATACTAATAATACAGAGGGGCCATTATATATACTAATAATACAGAGGGGCCATTATATATACTAATAATACAGAGGGGCCATTATATACACTAATAATACAGAGGGGCCATTATATACACTAATAATACAGAGGGGCCATTATATATACTAATAATACAGAGGGGGCATTATATACACTAATAATACAGAGGGGGCCATTATATATACTAATAATACAGAGGGGGCATTATATACACTAATAATACAGAGGGGGCATTATATATACTAATAATACAGGGGGGGCATTATATATACATAATAATACAGAGGGGCCATTATATATACTAATAATACAGAGGGGGCATTATATACACTAATAATACAGAGGGGCCGTTATATATACTAATAATACAGGGGGGGCATTATATATACTAATAATACAGGGGGGGCCATTATATATACTAATAATACGGAGGGGGCATTATATATACTAATAATACAGAGGGGCCATTATATATACTAATAATACAGAGGGGCCATTATATATACTAATAATACAGAGGGGCCATTATATACACTAATAATACAGGGGGGGCATTATATACACTAATAATACAGGGGGGCCATTATATATACTAATAATACAGAGGGGGCATTATATACACTAATAATACAGAGGGGCCGTTATATATACTAATAATACAGGGGGGGCATTATATACACTAATAATACAGAGGGGCCATTATATATACTAATAATACAGAGGGGGCATTATATACACTAATAATACAGAGGGGCCGTTATATATACTAATAATACAGGGGGGGCATTATATATACTAATAATACAGAGGGGGCCATTATATATACTAATAATACGGAGGGGCCATTATATATACTAATAATACAGAGGGGCCATTATATATACTAATAATACAGAGGGGCCATTATATACACTAATAATACAGGGGGGCATTATATATACTAATAATACAGGGGGGCCATTATATACACTAATAATACAGAGGGGCCATTATATACACTAATAATACAGAGGGGCCATTATATATACTAATAATACAGAGGGGCCATTATATACACTAATAATACAGAGGGGCCATTATATACACTAATAATACAGAGGGGCCATTATATACACTAATAATACAGAGGGGGCATTATATATACTAATAATACAGAGGGGCCATTATATACACTAATAATACAGGGGGGGCATTATATATACTAATAATACAGGGGGGGCATTATATATACTAATAATACAGAGGGGCTATTATATATACTAATAATACAGAGGGGCCGTTATTAATGGCCCCTCTGTATAAGTATAATATATAATGGCCCTTCTGTAAAATTAATATATACGGTACATACAGTACAGACCAAAAGTTTGGACCCACCTTCTCATTCAAAGAGTTTTCTTTATTTTCATGACTATGACAATTGTAGATTCACACTGAAGGCATCAAAACTATGAATTATCACATGTGGAATTATATACATAACAAAAAAGTGTGAAACAACTGAAAATATGTCATATTCTAGGTTCTTCAAAGTAGCCACCTTTTGCTTTGATTACTGCTTTGCACACTCTTGGCATTCTCTTGATGAGCTTCAAGAGGTAGTCACCTGAAATGGTCTTCACTTCACAGGTGTACCCTGTCAGGTGTAATAAGTGGGATTTCTTGCCTTATAAATGGGGTTGGGACCATCAGTTGCGTTGTGGAGAAGTCAGGTGGACACACAGCTGATAGTCCTACTGAATAGACTGTTAGAATTTGTATTATGGCAAGAAAAAAGCAGCTAAGTAAAGAAAAACGAGTGGCCATCATTACTTTAAGAAATGAAGGTCAGTCAGTCCGAAAAATTGGAAAACTTTGAAAGTAAGGGCTATTTGACCATGAAGGAGAGTGATGGGGTGCTGCGCCAGATGACCTGGCCTCCACAGTCACCGGACCTGAACCCAATTGAGATGGTTTGGGGTGAGCTGGACAGCAGAGTGAAGGCAAAAGGGCCAACAAGTGCTGAGCATCTCTGGGAACTCCTTCAAGACTGTTGGAAGACCATTTCAGGTGACTACCTCTTGAAGCTCATCAAGAGAATGCCAAGAGTGTGCAAAGCAGTAATCAAAGCAAAAGGTGGCTACTGTGAAGAACCTAGAATATGACATATTTTCAGTTGTGAAGTGGAATAGACGGCTCTACTGCTCAGATAAATGGTAGAGGTGCAGAACTGCTTGGTCTGACTCACCCAGTCAGAAATATGAAAATACAAATGAATAAGAGATAAGCAGGGCACACTCTTATTTGGGTACAGGTATTATTTATTGGTAATTTAATATACGTGTGGTCTAGTGGAAGATTATAGGTAGTCCCTTTTTAATAAAATGGAGGTATGTTGGAGTGGTAATGAGTCTTTTTAACACATTTTCCCAGAGAAAATATAGGTGTAAAAAATGACCTACATAAATGGTGAATAGATGCTTTGAATATATATATAAATGTAAAAAATTGAGAAAAAGTTTACAGTCTTTCAGATGCAGATAAAAAATGTCTAAAAAAGGTAAATGTTCATAAAGTCTTGCATATAATAATCACTGATCAGGATAAAATTCACTGAAGATCTACAGGATGATCATTCACTGTTACACAGGGTTGTTATCTAGTGATGCCCCTTAGTGAAATTAAAATATAACAGATGGCCGTTCTGTAGAGGATCAATGATACGCCTTTTAGAGAATAAATACGTATATAACAGTTTATAACTGGTGGTAATTCTGTTCGTATGGTGCGCTGTGGAAGAATGTGGTGCTCTGTGCCTAGGTGCGGCGTCCCGCACTGTCCCTGGCTGCAGAGATCACTTACCCTTCCCGGCGCTTGATCTCCTGGGTTCTCTGGTGATGATCTGCTGTTCCTGGGAGGCTCCTGCGATCCAGTCCGGTTCTCCAGAGACAGCGGCGTGCCTCGTGTTACCAGGGACGCCGGGGGGCGTGGTTCGCGCGTCTAGAGGATGACGTGGGTGGTCACGTGATCACGGACTTTCTCTCAAGCGCCTTCACAGTGTTCTCCCAACTCTATGTGAGTGGTGAATGTTCCGATAATCCTCAGCTTCCTTAAACGCGTTTCGGGACTCTATCCCTTCATCAGTAAGTGGAGGATTATTGCGGATGCTGTGGTTTTTATAGGGCAGTGATTAACCTGTTTGTTAACCAATTATTGTCGCCAATAAAGTTACTGTCTTATCTTGGTTATCTTATCTTTTTTAGACATTTTTTATCTGCATCTGAAAGACTGTAAACTTTTTCTCAATTTTTTACATTTATATATATATTCAAAGCATCTATTCACCATTTATGTAGGTCATTTTTTACACCTATATTTTCTCTGGGAAAATGTGTTAAAAAGACTCATTACCACTCCAACATACCTCCATTTTATTAAAAAGGGACTACCTATAATTTTCCACTAGACCACACGTATATTAAATTACAAATAAATAATACCTGTACCCAAATAAGAGTGTGCCCTGCTTATCTCTTATTCATTTATATTTTCAGTTGTTTCACACTTTTTTGTTATGTATATAATTCCACATGTGATAATTCATAGTTTTGATGCCTTCAGTGTCATGAAAATAAAGAAAACTCTTTGAATGAGAAGGTGTGTCCAAACTTTTGGTCTGTACTGTATATATACTGTCCCCCTGTGTATAATATATAATGTGGCCCCTGTGTATAATATATAATGTGGCCCCTGTGTATACTATATAATGTGGCCCCTGTGTATACTATATAATGTGGCCCCTGTGTATAATATATAATGTGGCCCCTGTGTATAATATATAATGTGGCCCCTGTGTATAATATATAATGTGGCCCCTGTGTATAATATATAATGTGGCCCCTGTGTATAATATATAATGTGGCCCCTGTGTATAATATATAATGTGGTCCCTGTGTATAATATATAATGTGGTCCCTGTGTATAATATATAATGTGGCCCCTGTGTATAATATATAATGTGGCCCCTGTGTATAATATATAATGTGGCCCCTGTGCATAATATATAATGTGGCCCCTGTGTATAATATATAACTGCCTTCTTTGTTTTTTCTTCTATTTAAACTGATAATGCCCCCCACCTCCATAGTGCCCCCAGTATGGCCTGACTTAGGGGAATTACACAAAAGAATAATAATACTAACTCACCTGTCTTCGTCACTCCATTACCGATATTTGCGTCCTAGTGCAGGCGGTCACGAATGCCTCACTGTGCCTTCCCGCGCCACGTCATCACGACGCAGGAGGTCACCGTGAAGTAACTGCGATCTCCTGCACCGTTCTACTGCCTCATAGGTTTCAGGCCTGGCCCGAAGCCTGTGACGCAGAACAGAGGGGACGTGAAATGCCTGCTCCTGGTGCCCCCTGCAATTTGGCGCCCTGGGCAATGCCCCCCCCCCCACACGTTACGCCACTGCCTGTAATATAGTGATGTCATCGGTACCGGCCTCCTGTAATGTAGTGATGTCACCGGTACCGGCCTCCTGTAATGTAGTGATGTCACCGACACCGGCCTCCTGTAATATAGTGATGTCACCGGTACCAGCCTCCTGTGATATAGTGATGTCACCGGTATCGGCCTCCTGTAATATAGTGATGTCACCGGTACCGGCCCTCCTGTAATGTAGTGATGTCACCGGTACCGGCCTCCTGTAATATAGTGATGTCACCGGTACCGGTCTCCTGTAATATAGTGATGTCACCGGTATCGGTCTCCTGTAATATAGTGATGTCACCGGTACCGGCCTCCTGTAATATAGTGATGTCACCGGTACCGGCCTCCTGTAATATAGGGATGTCACCGGTACCGGCCTCCTGTAATGTAGTGATGTCACCGGTACCGGCCTCCTGTAATGTAGTGATGTCACCGGTACCGGTCTCCTGTAATATAGTGATGTCACCGGTACCGGTCTCCTGTAATATAGTGATGTCACCGGTACCGGCCTCCTGTAATATAGTGATGTCACCGGTACCAGCCTCCTGTAATATAGTGATGTCACCGGTACCGGTCTCCTGTAATATAGTGATGTCACCGGTACCGGCCTCCTGTAATATAGTGATGTCACCGACACCGGCCTCCTGTAATATAGTGATGTCACCGGTACCAGTCTCCTGTAATATAGTGATGTCACTCGTACCGGCCTCCTGTAATATAGTGATGTCACCGGTACCAGCCTCCTGTAATATACTGATGTCACCGGTACCAGCCTCCTGTAATATAGTGATGTCACCGATACTGGCCTCCTGTAATATAGTGATGTCACCGGTACCAGCCTCCTGTAATATAGTGATGTCACTGGTATCGGCCTCCTGTAATATAGTGATGTCACTGGTATCGGCCTCCTGTAATATAGTGATGTCACCGGTACCAGCCACCTGTGAATCAGACGTCAATCATCAATATCATTAACTAAGAAAACCCCTTTAAAGGAAATTTGTCACATAGGATTAATACACAGGGTAAGGATGGCGGAAGAGGACTCACATGATGAGAGCACGTCCCCAGAACTGCGCCCCCTGCAGTCAGACGCCCCGCGCAGCCGCCTCACCCGCTTCCTGTCAGGATGAAGGCTGTCACAATCATCAGCGCGGGAACCTCCAGGTCACGTGACTATTCCACGTTTGGCGCCAATATCGGCTAGCGGCATCATGTGGAGGAGAGAAGTCCTGCTGCGGGATCGTGCGGGGACCATGGAGGTGAGTGCGGGGTCAGGAACAGATCTGATGGAGCAAATCAGGTTGTATCATGGCTTCAGGCTGGAGCTCTTCTTTAACAGAGAGGTTCTGCAGCGGCTGAGGGCTCCCCTCATGTTGAGAGGTTCTGCAGCGGCTGAGGGCCCCCCTCGTGTAGGGAGGTTCTGCAGCGGCTGAGGGGCCCCCTCGTGTAGGGAGGTTCTGCAGCGGCTGAGGGCCCCCCTCGTGTAGGGAGGTTCTGCAGCGGCTGAGGGCCCCCCTCGTGTAGGGAGGTTCTGCAGCGGCTGAGGGCCCCCCTCGTGTAGGGAGGTTCTGCAGCGGCTGAGGGCCCCCCTCGTGTAGGGAGGTTCTGCAGCGGCTGAGGGCCCCCCTCGTGTAGGGAGGTTCTGCAGCGGCTGAGGGGCCCCCTCGTGTTGGGAGGTTCTGCGCCCCTGTAGATGCCCATGGACCCTCCCCCCGGGCTGTGTATACACACACACCTCCTGTCATCACAAACCCGCATGACTAGAGCGCACCACGTGACACTCCCCTCTTCTCCCGGTGTTGGGGGTCTCTATAGGAGTCCAGAGTTTGTGTGTGTGTCTCAGCTCGGTGCAATTGCATCTGCTGCAGGTTGCTATGGCAACGCCGCGAGCATTGGGTTCATTTCCAATGAAGAAACTTTAAGCGGCACCCGACTTCAGGTGAAGTGAAAGCCCCGCCCACACGCTGTCACTTGCTGGGGGCGGGTCTAAGCTGAGCGGCGTGTGCTAGTGTTATGAGCCGGTATGTCTGCGAGTTCCAGGGTCCCGTGTCCGCTCTGCGCCTTGTTCGTTCTGATGGTCGCGGGATCAGGTACTTCCGAAGCTGCCGGGAGACTTCAGTGGGGCGGACTGACCGGGCGGGCACTTGGGACATGGCCGGGATGGGGGCCCGCCGCAGAATAACACCGGGCCCCGCTGGCTGTAATACTAATATTCATATGTGAACAACTTGAAATCCTCTCTGTTCTCAAACTCAGTAGCAGGCCGGCGGCAGCGCAAGTTACTGACGTCACGCGCCGGCTCCATTCATAAAGTGGGAGGAGCAGGCGCGTGACGTCAGTGACTTGCGCTGCCGCCGGCCTGGCTGCTACTGAGTTTGAGAACAGAGAGGATCGCAGAGGATTTCAAGTTGTTCACATATGAATATTAGTATGACAGTGAGCGGGGCCCGGTGTTATAGAATACAGTGACTGCACCGGGCCCCGCTGCCATTACAACTACAGATGCCGGCCCCCCAGACCCTGTATTGGGGATCATTCACTCACAGGGACACTGTTATGGGGGGGGATCTGTGGATGACACATATATAGCATAGCATAACAGTGCCATCCACAGAGCCCCCCCAATAACAGTGCCATCCACAGAGCCCCCCCCCCCCAATAACAGTGCCATCCACAGAGCCCCCCCCATAACAGTGCCATCCACAGAGCCCCCCCCATAACAGTGCCATCCGCAGAGCCCCCCCCCCATAACAGTGCCATCCGCAGAGCCCCCCCCCCATAACAGTGCCATCCGCAGAGCCCCCCCCCCATAACAGTGCCATCCGCAGAGCCCCCCCCCCATAACAGTGCCATCCGCAGAGCCCCCCCCCCATAACAGTGCCATCCGCAGAGCCCCCCCCCCATAACAGTGCCATCCGCAGAGCCCCCCCCCCATAACAGTGCCATCCGCAGAGCCCCCCCCCCATAACAGTGCCATCCGCAGAGCCCCCCCCCCATAACAGTGCCATCCGCAGAGCCCCCCCCCCATAACAGTGCCATCCGCAGAGCCCCCCCCCCATAACAGTGCCATCCGCAGAGCCCCCCCCCCATAACAGTGCCATCCGCAGAGCCCCCCCCCCATAACAGTGCCATCCGCAGAGCCCCCCCCCCATAACAGTGCCATCCGCAGAGCCCCCCCCCCATAACAGTGCCATCCGCAGAGCCCCCCCCCCCCATAACAGTGCCATCCGCAGAGCCCCCCCCCCCATAACAGTGCCATCCGCAGAGCCCCCCCCCATAACAGTGCCATCCGCAGAGCCCCCCCCCCCATAACAGTGCCATCCGCAGAGCCCCCCCCCCATAACAGTGCCATCCGCAGAGCCCCCCCCCCATAACAGTGCCATCCGCAGAGCCCCCCCCCCATAACAGTGCCATCCGCAGAGCCCCCCCCCATAACAGTGCCATCCGCAGAGCCCCCCCCCCATAACAGTGCCATCCGCAGAGCCCCCCCCCCATAACAGTGCCATCCGCAGAGCCCCCCCCCCATAACAGTGCCATCCGCAGAGCCCCCCCCCCATAACAGTGCCATCCGCAGAGCCCCCCCCCCCCCCCCTCATAACACCTTTTAGTTCAAAATATTTTTTTTAATTTGTCTATTCCCCACCCCTCTTGTAATTGTTCCGCTACTTGTGGGCTGCGCGGGGATGAGTTCAGTCACTTCGGTGGGCAATCCCCTCCTGCAGCGCGTGATCCCGCAAGACCCGCCGCTGTAGGTCACGGGTCTCGCGGGATCACGCGCCGCAGGATGGGATTGCCCACAAAAGTGACCGAACTCATGCCCATGTAGCCTGCAAGTAGCGGATCAGTGGAACAAGTACAATGTGGGTGGGGGGATGATCTGTGGGGTTGCCCAGACGGCTAGGCCCTTCACAGTAGTTATTAACCCCTTTCAGCAGTCCCCCATTCACTGAAGGGGAGACTGCTGAAAGAGATTAATAACTACTGTGAAGGGCCTCCCCCCCCCCCCTTCACAGTAGTTATGCCCAGATATGTGCCCCCTTCACAGTAGTTATGCCCAGATATGTGCCCCCTTCACAGTAGTTATGCCCAGATATGTGCCCCCTTCACAGTAGTTATGCCCAGATATGTGCCCCCTTCACAGTAGTTATGCCCAGATATGTGCCCCCTTCACAGTAGTTATGCCCAGATATGTGCCCCCTTCACAGTAGTTATGCCCAGATATGTGCCCCCTTCACAGTAGTTATGCCCAGATATGTGCCCCCTTCACAGTAGTTATGCCCAGATATGTGCCCCCTTCACAGTAGTCATGCCCGGATATGTGCCCCCTTCACAGTAGTCATGCCCGGATATGTGCCCCCTTCACAGTAGTCATGCCCAGATATGTATGTGCCCCCTTCACAGTAGTTATGCCCAGATATGTGCCCCCTTCACAGTAGTCATGCCCAGGTATGTGCCCCCTTCACAGTAGTTATGCCCAGATATGTGCCCCCTCACAGTAGTTATGCCCACACTGCTTCTAACAGAGGCTCACTAATGGACGCTGAGATTAGATCACCCCATACGAAAGCATTAAATCAATGCTTTCCTATGGGGAAAAATTTGACCCTGGAGGTCATCATGCAGGGTGTGAGGACGTCCAGCGTCAGATACCGGACCAAAGGTCTGTTTTACTCCAGGAAGCCCTCAGGTGGCCGCCGACCACTAGACGCTGACTTATTGCTGGAACGTAAACATTGCAGTTTCCTAAGAACATTGCAGCTCGATTTGCAAAAGGGACACTGTACCCCGACCACGTCAATGAGCTGAAGTGGTCTGGGTGCCATTTGTGTCACTTTGAAATCTTATTAAAGATTGTGTAGGGCGTGGCGGGACAAGGGTGGGGCTTGCAGCAGAACATGGGTGGGGCCTGTAAGGGGGCCCTTGATTTATTTTGCCCGGGGGCCCTGAGGGTTCTCAGTCCGCCCCTGTCTAGGATATTGCTATGGGGTCGGATAACTCCAGACACACTCGGCGGCGTCTCCGTTCAGGACTATGTTACCGCTGGGGATAGCCAGCCCTGTATTTTCATGGCTCCCATAGCAGTGAATAAAGGGGGAGGGGGGAGCTGCTTTTCCTTCGGCAGCCCTTGTCTTGGAGATTCTAGAACCCGCTGCTGTTGGACGTTTATGGTGTCTTCTAGTTTTATGTTCCAGGTATGGAGCACCCCTTTACAATCCTGGGGGCCTGCGTCATAACTGCCATGTGTTACAGCAATGAAGGGGTTTTCTCACACTGGGGCCCCCACCAGTCCATAGACCCAAGGGGCCACAGTGCTAGGTAAAGTGTCCCTCCTAAGTTTTCTCTGAACGGTGCCTCTTACAACCCCTACTGTGCAGGATACGGGCAGCGGGGCGGAGGTGACATCAGGAGTTTTCGCTTTGTTTGGGGACCTACAGTCAACCCCCCGATAGTCCGGTCACAGCCGGAGCCACCCTCTGACCCTGTCTGATAGTCTGGTCATATCCACCGTCTGATGGTCCAGTCGCGGCCGCCCTCTGACCCCGCCTGATGGCCCGCTCACGGCCGAGGCCGCCCTCTGACCCCGCCTGATGGTCCAGTCGCTGTATCGGGTGACGCCCCTCTTCAGGTCCTCATACACATTAGGTGCCGGGGGCTGCACCCATGGGCTCCTGTATATGGGGGCCCTGACTCTTCCACTACTGGGGATGCTGCATTTTTGATGATACAATGTTTTTTCTGTTTTCCAGGTGGGATCCCTGTTCCTTGCAAGCAGGACGTATGTCTGGAAGGTTTTACCAATAAGACTTTCCACCGTCTCCGGATCGAATGCGATGAGGTGACCGCAGACCTGACTACGGATGGCGATTTTCTTGATCAGAACGTTTCATTTGTTCCTGGCACTGGCTGCATCACCTGGAGCTCTGGGAGTCTGTCAGACTGTAAGGTGACGGAAACTCTCGACAGCGGGAAGAAAACCGCGGTGTCCTTCACCTATAACTGCACAGCAGGTAAGCGGCAACGTCCGTCTTGGAGGGAATCTGATGCGTTTTAGCCACGTATTGTCTATGTGCTGCAGATCACGAGGATGCCACTAAAAATCCACAACACACTTGCAGTGCGAGACTGGTGGCCCACATTCACATGGCAGCGTGTGAGGCAGATTTCCCACTCATAGCAAATCAAAGCATATGAATGTAATGGGACTACCGGTCTGAGAAGTGGCACAGCTTCTGTGGGGTAGGAGGCGTTCTTTAGATTGGGGTGCCTAATTTTATGACCTGTAACAGGCTTTGTTAACCCCCTTCAACCACCGTGACCGCCCTGTACGTCAGTGGTTTAGGGCTTGTGTGGAGCAGGCTGCCCAGTCCATACGCGCTGGACGCGGGCTGTATCATACAGCAGGCACCTGGCCACAATGATGGGGAACTGTGATCTCACCGAACACAGTTATTTAACCCCTCAGGTGCCACAATCAGCACGGATCGCAGCATCTGTGGTGCCGTTCTCTCTGCCTCCGATCAGTTACCATGGCTGCTGAAGCCTTCCAGGCCTGCCATGGTAAGCTCCCTGCCGTGCTGTGCACAAGGCATAGCTCAGCATGGACAGTGTAAGAATCCTATTCGCCCTAATAGATCTGTATTAGAGCTTGTTCACACGACTGTGCAGTTTTTTTTTTTTTTGCGGATCCGCAAAACACGGATACCGCCTGTGTGCCTTTCGCAATTTACGGAACAGGGGGCCCATTATAGAAATGCTTATTCTTGTCTGCAAAACTGACAAGAATAGGACATGACTCTTAATTTTTGCAGGGCCACGGAACGGATCTTTTGCGGACCCATTGAAATTAATCGTACTATATACCGAAAGCAAAAAACGTTCGTGTGAACAAGCACTTAGGGTGAAGGGAACAAAGGCCTCTTTCACACGGGCGTCATATTTTTGGCCCGGATAAGAGGCGGGTGCGTTGCGGGAACACTCGCGATTTTTGATTTGACATGGTTATAAGGGAAAATAATAGCATTCTGAATACAGAATGCATAGTACAATAGCGCTGGAGGGGTTTAAAAAAATAAAAACATTAACTCGCCTTCTCCTCTTGATCGCGTAGTTCCCGGTCTCTTCTTTACTTCTTTAATGATGAGCTGTGGGCTAAATGACCTGTGGTGACGTCAGATCAAATGCTCCAATCACATGGTCCATCAATTTTCTAATGGGGGTTAATTTAATAGCGTGGAACGTGAGGGGTCTGGGCGATGCCTCCAAAAGATACGCAGTGTTCAATTCAACGAGACCGTTTCAGCCTGCTATTTTTTATTTATTTTTTGTTTTTCAGAAACTCACTTGAGACACGATGGCAAATATTGAAACGGGCGTGGATACCATTCTGTGTACTCCAGCCACGCCAGGGGGGTTAGTGTGCTAGTGCATAAGCAGATCCCATTTCGGTGCATTGAATCTAGTATTGATGCACATGGTAGGTTTATATGCCTGAAAATGTGTGATCTGTCAAGTCACGATGCTGCTGATGGCAGTGTACATTCCCCCTCCATATACGGATGGGGTCTTTTTCTTGGGGGCATCGCCGAATACTCCTGTTCTATGATAACTGAATTCCACCAGAACCGAACCTGAAAAACTCAGGTTCGCTCATCCTACTTGTACAGTTTAATACCGTACAGTTCCCACTTGCTGGGCAGGTACTGGCGGAATTTAACCTGTCCTTTAAAATGTACAAGGGACTTGTCATTTTTTTCCGGGATGAAAACTTCTGCAATTTTGGAGTTGAAGTGATCCAGGACGGGTGGTCGGAGTGATGAGCACTGATTTGCTGTGCTGCTCCGCCACAAGTCCCTGCAAGCGAGGCAACAGCAGAGAAGCACGGTTAAATTGTGGGAGGTCAATTCCCGCTATGGTGTACTAGTATGTCAGGTGTCGGGAAGGGGTTAAATAGTTTCCTTAAAAAAAGTGCAACTTATCCTGCAAAAAATAAGCCCTCGGATTGCTATATGAATGGAAAGTTTAAAAAGTTATGGCTATTGAAACAAGGGGAGGAAAAAATGAAAATTCAAAACCAAAAATGGTCCTGGTACTAAGGGGGTTAATCATTTTTGCTTGTATTTCTCTTAGGTTTTGACCTGTCGACCACTCCAGCGAGTGCTGACGAGAAGAGTGAGTATATGGATACTGATCGGCAGTGGCCTGACACCCCGCACCCCGCCCATCAGCTGTTTGAGAGTAGTCCCAGCGCAGGAACCACACAGCCTTGTCCTTTGTGCAGAGAGCTGGTTGTATTCCCTTCAGTGGGAGCAACGCGCAGGACCAGCTCCGTCTACTGCACGATGGATGGAGCGGTGAATTTCCTCTGCTGGGGCTATCCCGATCACGTTATTGGTGGGGGTGCGGGAGGGTCGGACCACTTCCAGTCTGATATTGATGGTCTGTCCTGAGAATAGGCCATTAATATCAACGTACTGGACAATCCCTATTACTGCTTGTGCTGTAGCTGACTAATGGTGACCAGCTTTCAATCAGGACCCCAATGGCTGTTTATAGGCACCCACTACTACCCCTATTATTTACATGTGAGGTTGAGAAATGCTGGGGGTGGGGGTGAGAGGACACCATGGCTAGCAGGTGACCAAAGAATTAGATGTAGGTACCTCATTCCCCCATCATCCCAATCAGTGGCGATCAGATTGTAGATCCTAGTGATAAGACCTCTAAATTACAGATTCTATTCAACCCTTTCGCTACCAGCGCCGTACATGTATGGTGCTAGAGCGTTCTTTAAAGACAGTGCCTGCTCGGGTGTGCAGCAGGTGCCATTGCCGGAGGGTCTCTGCTGTTTGAAACGGCAGAGGCCCATGGCTTATGTCTTAGATCAGCAATAATTCCAATCGTGGACATTACAGCTTTTAGATGCCGTGATCAAGTGTGCGGAGGGGTTCTGTTTCCTTTGCTGCTATATCTTTCCAAAAAAGGGGTTCGGTACTAAGGGGGTTAATAACTTTTTGCTTCTGTTTCTTAGATTTTGACCTGTCGACCACTCCAGCCCCGACCGTGCCCACTGCAGCCAGTGCTGATGAGAAGAGTGAGTATATGGATACTGATCGCCTCTCCTTTGGTTCGGCAGTGGTCCGACACCCCGCCCATCAGCTGTTTGGGAGTAGTCCCAGCGCAGGGCCAGCTCCGTCTACTGTACGATGGATGGAGTGGTGAACTTCCTTTGCTGGGGCTGTCCCCGATCAGATTAGGCGGGGGGTCGGACCACTTCCAGTCTGATATTGATAATCTGTCCTGGGAGGACATAATTCCTGGGGACACCATGACCAGAGAATAGGATTTGAGGTCCCCCATCTTCCCGGTCAGTGGCAATCAAATCGTGGACCCTAGTGATGAGACCTCTGAATTACGGAGTCTATTTAACATAAGTGATGAAATCTGCCATCGCCTCCAGGTGATCTCGCCCCATTGTCACTGCGTCTTCCCTCAGATTCTGTCTGTTAAGAGCCTTTTCGGGTTGCAAAAAGGCGGACTGTAGTGCAGGTTTCAGCAACCATGGGCACTCCAGCTTTTATGAAACTACAACTCCCAGCATGCTTCATTCACTTCTCTGGGAACGCAAGTGGGCAAGTTTGCATGCTGGGAGTTGGAAGCTTCACAATAACTGATGTTATTAGGATGTATTTCATGATCTACACAATGTCCCGTATCTTCTGTACTAACATACTGCAGGCACATACCTCCATATATGTGATATCAGCCGCTCCTCTTATAACGCTCCAGCGGTGATATAACCTCCGGAGACATTACATCCTATGTGACTGATATCAGCCGCTCCTCTTATAATTCTGCTGAACCTTTATAAACTTCCAGGGTTACTGACTCTTGAATGTGATGCAGATCTTGCAGTCGTCCTGTAACTGATGGGTTTTCCTTGTCTTTTAGGACATCATCTATGCACTGTACCTGCTGCTGCTGCTGCTGCGGTTTTGCTCCTGATTTCCTTGTTTTGCTCCATGAAGTGTTTCAGGTAATCGGATCGCCGGGTGTCTGCGTTATATGGTTGGGCGCTTTGTAGAAGCTTTACTAGGATCACAGCACAGCTGCACGAACACGGTGTGAATGCGGCCCAAGCGGCAGCCCTGTTTGGGGGGAGAGTAATGCACATGAATTTAAGAACTGCTGAAAGTGTCTTAAAATGTTCCAGTTTTATTCAAACTTCTCTCTTTCTCATCCTTGCACCTTCTGTGGCGCTTATATAATACCAGTGACATACATTACGATTGGCGCCCGCCGTGCACTCCATATACGGGGCAGTAAAATTCTGGTGCATTTTCCATAATAAATTCCCCATTTTATGATCTTCCTTTTCTCCTCAGATGGCAGAATAATGTAAAGCACAAACCTCCATCCCTCGTCTGAAGGAAAAGAGCAGCAGCCGATGCCCGCTCCCGACCTGTGAGGGGCGCTCCAGCTCCGGTCTTCACATGTGTCAGAATCGGCTCGTCTCTCATCGTTTTTCCCACGGGACCTAATTTCTGCAGACGATAACCGCGACGAATCTACAGCAAAATACGCTTTGTTCACATCAGCCTTCTCATTATAGGAGCGGGAGAACGGAAAGGACTGATTTGGCGCATAACTGAGCCGAACGGAACCTAAGGACCCCCCGTAGACTATAATCGGCTCCGTTCAGTTTCCACTCAGAGGAGGATTTTGGAGCGGAGACAAGTCGTGCATGCAGGTTACCTAACGGACACCATCATAGTCTATAGGGTCCTTGGGTTCCATTCAGCTCAGTTATCCGTCCTTTCAATTCTGCCTGCTACTATAACGGAGCGTGAGAACACGTCGCCGTTCAGCCTTTCTGAACGAAGCCTGAGTTACATGATCCGCATGAGTTGGGGATTTATCGTGTGATCCTTGGCAGATTTCACCCTGCGTATAACACCCTGCAGGATTTAAAAATCTGCGCCGCAGGTCAATTTCAGAGCGGATTTTGCACAGGGGTCCCCCCAAGCACTGTGCGGATGAGATTTTATAAAATCCTGTCCGCTTTGATGCTGTTAAGAAAAAGTGTTTGTTTTTTTTGTTTTGTTTTTTTCTGCTCACATTTTCACTTTCCAATCGCTGACAACCCCCTCTCCAATCTGATTGTGGGGTGCTAAGAGTTTGTTGTGACAGCCTGGGGCCTACCAGTGGCTGTGTACAAAGGCATTAGGGCTCATGCACACAAACGTATTTTCTTTCCAGGTCCATTCTGTACGCGGAACCATTAATTTCAATGGGTCTGCAAAAAAAACAAAAACGGAAGTTACTCCGTGTACATTCGTTTTCATATGTCTGTTCCGCAAATAAATAGTATCTGTCCTATTATTGTCTGCATTATGGACAAGGGTGGAACTGTTCTATTAGGGGCCCGCTGTTCTGCTCCGCACAGTACGGAATGCACACAGGCGTCATCTATGTTTTTTGCGGACAGCAAAATACACACATTTGTATGCATGAGCCTTTGTCAGTTTTAGTTGAACTCGCAGACTATATATACAGGACACTAGAAAAGTAAGGCTACTTTCACACGTGTGTTTTGTGCGGATCCGTCATGGATGGATCCGTTCAGATAATGCAACCATCTGCATCCATTCAGAATGGATCCGTTTGTATTATCTTTATCATAGCCAAGACGGATCCATCAATGGGGGACGGATCAGTTTTCGATTGTCAGTGAAAACGGATCCTTCCCCATTGACTTACATTGTGTGCCAGGACGGATCCGTTTGTATTATCTGTAACATAGCCAGGACGGATTCATCTTGAACACCATTGAAAGTCAATGGAGGACGGATCCGGTTTCTATTGTGCCAGATTGTGTCATGGAAAACGGATCCGTCCCCATTGACTTACATGGTGTGTCAGGACGGATCTGTTTGGCTCAGTTTCGTCAGACTGACACCAAAACGCTGAAGGCAGCCTCCAGGAACCAAACTGATGCATTCTGAGCGGATCCTTTTTCTATTCAGAATGTATTAGGGCAAACTGATCAGTTTTGGACGCTTGTGAGAGCCCTGACCGGATCTCGCAAACGGAAAACCAAAACACCAGTGTGAAAGTAGCCTAAATTAGGGATCGACCGATATTGATTTTTTTAGGACCGATACCGATAATTTGTGAGCTTTCAGGCCGATAGCTGATAATTTATACCGATATTCTGGGAATTTTCATTTTTGAAAAAAAAAAGAAAAATTCCCACAAATCTGCTGAAAATTAATGTTTATTGTTAATGTGTATTTTTATTTTTTTTTGTAAATCTTTCTTTTTCATTTATATTTAATATTCTGGTGTTTTTATTTTTGTAACTTTTTTTTTTTTTAACTAACTTTTAGCCCCCTTAGGGACTAGAACCCTTGTCCTATTCACCCTGATAGAGATCTATCAGGGTGAATAGGAGCTCACACTGTCCCTGCTGCTGTGTGCTTTGTGCACACAGCAGCATGGAGCTTACCATGGCAGCCAGGGCTTCAATAGCGTCCTGGCTGCCATGGTAACCGATCGGAGCCCCAGCATTACACTGCTGGGGCTCCGATCGGAGGAGCAGTGGAGAGGGGATCCTGTGGGGGGGGGGGGGGGGGCGCACTGCGACTGGGGTCCCCTGTCCTTTCATTGGCAGCAGCAGCAGCAGCACAGGGGGAGGAGACACTGCTCCTTCTCCCCTGTGCTGCTGCTGAGGGAACACGGAGAGCGCTGCCAGCAGCGCGATCTGTGTTCCCCATACGCTATCGGAATATCGGCAAAATAAATGCCGATAGCGTTCAAAATCCTGAATATCGGCCGATAATATCGGTAAATCCAATAAATCGGTCGATCCCTAGCCTAAATAACAAATCGCTATTATTTTTTTTTTTTTTTTTTACAAATTCTTTTATTTGTGCAATAAACATATGTAGCAACGGTCAACTTTTTGTACCTAAAAATGCACTAAAAAATACATATTTTAAATGCCTTAAAGAGTTGTATAAAATATTTGTAATGTAGAAAAATATTTTTCTTAGAAAATAAGTTTGTAAATTTTTGCCATAATCGTACAGACTACCGCACGGTGAAGGCCCTGAAAACAAGAAACAAAAAAAGCTGCGAAATTGAAGTCGTCCACAACCTGATCATCTCAAGCTGTGGGGAATCTTTATCTAGGACTTGATGGGACTTGTAGTTCCCAATATTTATGGAATTGCTGTAACTTGTATATGTCTCTATGATACATATTTTATATAAATGTTTCTCATATTTTATTCATCCGTGGTGTGGATTATATTTTTTCTTTATTTACCTCTTTGCCTGCAGTCTCCACTAGGAGGCGCTCCTTGGATGTGTTTGGTGCTTGCTCCATTTCATTTGTGGTGAGCTCCCCCTAGTGGTGGCTGCAGGCGGAATATTCTCATGTGCAGCACAAGAGTTAGAACTCCGATCTGTCCATAGATCATATGGATGATTGGCAGCAGCAATACACAGGGCCCAGCCCCCACTAATAATACTAAGGGAAGGAAGACCATACTGAGCCGTGAAAGCCCGAGAGTCAGTCTTGGCGCTGGTGACAAGATGGCCTCATGCAGTAGTGTTGAGGATAAGGCTATGACTAGAGGGAGACTTCCACTGCCTGCAGAACAGAGGCATGGGGCTCATCATTGCACTACAGCCCAGAGGGAGGAGCTTATCATTGCACTACAGCCCAGAGGGAGGAGCTTATCATTGCACTACAGCCCAGAGGGAGGAGCTTATCATTGCACTACAGCCCAGAGGGAGGAGCTTATCATTGCACTACAGCCCAGAGGGAGGAGCTTATCATTGCACTACAGCCCAGAGGGAGGAGCTTATCACTCCACTACAGCCCAGAGGGAGGAGCTTATCACTCCAGTAAAGGACAGCCCAGAGAGGGGCTTATTGCTGTACTACAGCCAAGAGGGAGGAGCTTATCAGTACACTAAAGGACAGCCCAGAGGGGAGGGGCTTATTGCAGTACAGCCCAGATGGGAGGAGCTTATCATTGCAGTACAGTGCCTATTGCATATTTTGGTCAAACTGTATGAGCTCACCGGTCCCGGCATGGTGACCATTTATCCATGGGACTTCCCCCCCCCCCCCCCCCAAACACTCGCCTCTCTAGGCCTTTAAATGAACTGCAGTAAAGAGGGATGCATCTAGACGAGGCCGTATTGCTGAGGTAGGTGGGCTCATACACTTATATCAAAATGTGCTCTAAAGCCTCATTCACACGTCAGTGATTTCCTTCAGTGATTTGTGAGCCAAAACCAGGACTGGAGCCTCCACAGACATAAGGGAAAGATCTGCACCCGTCCTGTGTGTAGAGCCGCACCTGGTTTTGGCTCAAAATCGCAGACGTGTGATTGAGGCATAAAACCCTCTATACCGCAAGTCTCCAGGTGTCTTCAAGGCCGCCATTAGTCCGCAGCACCATCGCTATTGATTGCGGTACATCATGGCTGGGATCCGAGTTCTCTTGACTGGTGATGAGCGGACGTCTGTTTCAGGAGGTCAGGTTCAGCTTACCCCAGTGACCACGGACCACGATCCATAACGCAATTTAACGGTAACCTGAACGCGAACTTGTAGCACAGAAGTCCGCTCATTGCTGGTCCTGACCTTTGCTGTGCTCGCGGTCACGGCTCCTGTAAGCCGGCGGTCACTTCTATGTACCGGAAGATGCAGGAAGGGATAAAACGTGTCATTGCGGTCACGGCTGCGGCCCCTGATTGGCTGCTGCGCTCATGTTTCGCCAGTAGACGCTTAAATAACAGATGTGATTGGAGAATGAAGCTGCTGACCAATGGTGGCAAAGTTTTATTGGCGGACTGACCATTTTTAAGTTGGCTGTTACTGTTTAGGGTCAGAATACTCCTTTCGGATCAGACCTGTGTATTTCTAACTTCTGTCCTATGTCGTCAGAAGGTTTCCCAGCAGAAAAATACTCCTCTGTACAATGGCCTATTATAAGGGTCTACTGCCCCCTAGAGGCCACAGGTGATCGTGCAACTACGTTATTTATTATAAATTACTGGCTTGTGACAGCAGCAGAATGTGATCTACCATTTATTTACTCCCTAAGGCCTGCGATTTGCGGTCCCCAATGCACGGGCAAAGTTCAACTTGAACGGGTCCGTGATCTGTGCGCACCGCAATAAAAAAAAGAACATGTTATATTTTCTTGCGGTGCGGAGGCACTCCGTCCTTCCGTGGGGTTCTGTGCCTCCATTCCGCACCGCAGCTGTGGATTGCGGACCCATTCAAGTGAATAGGGGAGTGCGCGGCCGGTGCCCACATATTGCAGACCGCAATGCGGCCGAGTGCATGAGGCCTTAAGGAGATATATGGGGAATGACATAGGATAGGTCACCAATATCTGATCAGTGGGGTCCAGTTTATGGTGCCCCCCCAAACAGCTGTTCGAGGGGCCACAGAGCTATGGCGTCTTCTTAGTTTAGTGTCCGATTATAGAATTTTCTGGATCACTCGATGCCGGATCAAATGAATTAACGTGAATGAAGAGCCAATGGCTTCCGGACAGCGACATTATACCCAGTGCTGCGTGCGGCCTCCTCCGATGATTCCCCCAAATCCTAATAGAAAATGTGATCAATACAGAGCAGCAGGGAAGAGGCGATAGAGCCCAACACACGGGGCCACAGTACCGGCCTCCTGTAATGTAGTGATGTCACCGGTACCGGCCTCCTGTAATGTAGTGATGTCACCGGTACCGGCCTCCTGTAATGTAGTGATGTCACCGGTACCGGCCTCCTGTAATGTAGTGATGTCACCGGTACCGGCCTCCTGTAATATAGTGATGTCACCGGTACCGGCCTCCTGTAATGTAGTGATGTCACCGGTACCAGCCTCCTGTAATATAGTGATGTCACCAGTACCAGCCTCCTGTAATGTAGTGATGTCACCAGTACCAGCCTCCTGTAATGTAGTGATGTCACCAGTACCGGCCTCCTGTAATGTAGTGATGTCACCGGTACCGGCCTCCTGTAATGTAGTGATGTCAGCGGTATCGGCCTCCTGTAATGTAGTGATGTCACCGGTATCGGCCTCCTGTAATGTAGTGATGTCACCGGTACCGGCCTCCTGTAATGTAGTGATGTCACCGGTACCAGCCTCCTGTAATGTAGTGATGTCACCGGTACCAGCCTCCTGTAATATAGTGATGTCACCGGTACCAGCCTCCTGTAATGTAGTGATGTCACCGGTACCGGCCTCCTGTAATGTAGTGATGTCACCGGTACCGGCCTCCTGTAATGTAGTGATGTCAGCGGTATCGGCCTCCTGTAATGTAGTGATGTCACCGGTACCGGCCTCCTGTAATATAGTGATGTCACCGGTACCAGCCTCCGGTAATATAGTGATGTCACCGGTACCAGCCTCCTGTAATGTAGTGATGTCACCGGTACCGGCCTCCTGTAATGTAGTGATGTCACCGGTACCAGCCTCCTGTAATGTAGTGATGTCACCGGTACCAGCCTCCTGTAATATAGTGATGTCACCGGTACCAGCCTCCTGTAATGTAGTGATGTCATCGGTACCAGCCTCCTGTAATGTAGTGATGTCACCGGTACCAGCCTCCTGTAATATAGTGATGTCACCGGTACCAGCCTCCTGTAATGTAGTGATGTCACCGGTACCAGCCTCCTGTAATATAGTGATGTCACCGGTACCAGCCTCCTGTAATATAGTGATGTCACCGGTACCGGTCTTCTGTCCAATAAATCAGTGATGTCATGACAGGTAATATCCGATCAGTGGGGGTCCGATACCCCCTTCCCATCAATCAGACGTCAGTCATCAATATCATGAAACAAGAGAACCCCAAAGGGATACTCCACAAAAAAAATCTGTCACATAGGCAGACATCCCAACCTGCAAAAACTCATTTCAGGGAGGTTTTCTTTTTTTTTTTTTCCCACAAACTTTTTATTACATTTTCCAAACATATGCAGTATCTGCACACTTTGCTCTATGGTGTGGAGGACCGGGCTCATTAACCTGCCCCAAATTATCCTATTTATATATATGATTAAAGCATCCAGGGGGTGTGAATTTAACACTGGGGTAAATAATATAATTAAAATGGAGGGTTAGGCTACTTTCACACTTGCGTTCGGTGCGGATCCGTCTGGTATCTGCACAGACGGATCCGCACCTATAATGCAAACGCTTAGATCCGTTCAGAACGGATCCGTTTGCATTACCATGAACAAAAAAAAAAAATAATAATAATTTTTTTTTTTCTTTTTGTTCATGATAGTGCAAACTGATCCGTTTTGACTTTACATTGAAAGTCAATGGGGGACGGATCCGTTTGAAAATTGAGCCATACTGTGTCAACTTCAAACGGATCTGTCCCCATTGACTTACATTGTAAGTCAGCGTTCAGGTGTCCGCCTGCTGAGCGGAGCGGAGGACAAACGGTGCCAGACTGATGCATTCTGAGCGGATCCGCATCCACTCAGAATGCATCAGGGCTGGACGGATCCGTTCGGGGCCCCTTGTGAGAGCCTTTGAACGGAACTCACAAGCGGAGCCCCGAACGCTAATGTGAAAGTAGCCCTAAATGTGTAAATGTATTTTAAAAAAAATGCATCTCTCTCAATAGTTCTATAGCTACTGAATGAGACAGAAGGGATCTCTTTAACATATATATCTCCTTGAGAAGCCAATTTGACCCTAAAGGGTTAATTCAACCTGTAATCTAAACTCTGTCCTGTCACTTCTCTTATCTCTCTGCTCTGCTATCTGACTGAGATAAACCTTTCCGGGAGATATTGTTTCACATGCCGGTGTCAGGGAGCCGCTATCTAATAGCGGGAGACTCCCTGAACCTCCGGGAGAGTTGAGATCCCTGCATAGGTGATGTTAATCCCCCTCCCCAGAGGATAATACACAGGGTAAAGAGGGAGAAAGATAGACCCGTCTCCGTCCGTCCTCACAGAGGACACACATGATGAGAGCACGTCCCCAGTACTGCGCCCCCTGCAGTCAGACGCCCCGCGCAGCCGCCTCACCCGCTTCCTGTCAGGATGAAGGCTGTCACAAATCGTCAGTGCGGGAACCTCCAGGTCACGTGACGCCTCCACTTTTGGCGCCAATATTTTCTAGCGGCATCATGTGGAGGAGAGAAGTCCTGCTGCGGGATCGTGCGGGGACCATGGAGGTGAGTGCGGGGTCAGGAACAGATCTGATGGAGCAAATCAGGTTGTATCATAGGGAGGTTCTGCAGCAGCCGAGGCCCCCCCCCCCCGCAGGTAGGGAGGTTCTGCAGCAGCCGAGGTCCCCCCCCCGCAGGTAGGGAGGTTCTGCAGCAGCCGAGGCCCCCCCCCGCAGGTAGGGAGGTTCTGCAGCAGCCGAGGCCCCCCCCCGCAGGTAGGGAGGTTCTGCAGCAGCCGAGGCCCCCCCCCGCAGGTAGGGAGGTTCTGCAGCAGCCGAGGCGCCCCCCCCCGCAGGTAGGGAGGTTCTGCAGCAGCCGAGGCCCCCCCCCGCAGGTAGGGAGGTTCTGCAGCAGCCGAGGCCCCCCCCGCAGGTAGGGAGGTTCTGCAGCAGCCGAGGCCCCCCCGCAGGTAGGGAGGTTCTGCAGCAGCCGAGGCCCCCCCGCAGGTAGGGAGGTTCTGCAGCAGCCGAGGCCCCCCCGCAGGTAGGGAGGTTCTGCAGCAGCTGAGGCCCCCCCGACCTGATTGGTCGCTGGTTCTCACATCTTCTCCATTTGTGTCCCTCAGGGGGTCCCACACACAGCCCGGGGGGGGGGGGGGGTGTCTACAGGGGGTCCCACACACAGGTCGGGCATAGGGGGGGGGGTTATACAGGGGGTCCGCACACAGGTCTGCCCCCCCCCCCGCAGGTAGGGAGGTTCTGCCCCCCCCCCCCCCCCCCGCAGGTAGGGAGGTCTGCCCCCCCCCCCCCGCAGGTAGGGAGGTTCTGCCCCCCCCCCCGCAGGTAGGAGGTTCTGCCCCCCCCCCCCGCAGGTAGGGAGGTTCTGCCCCCCCCCCCCCCGCAGGTAGGGAGGTTCTGCCCCCCCCCCCCCCCCCGCAGGTAGGGAGGTTCTGCCCCCCCCCCCCCCCCCGCAGGTAGGGAGGTTCTGCCCCCCCCCCCCCCCCGCAGGTAGGGAGGTTCTGCCCCCCCCCCCCCCCCCGCATGTAGGGAGGTTCTGCCCCCCCCCCCCCGCAGGTAGGGAGGTTCTGCCCCCCCCCCCCCCCCCCCCCCCGCAGGTAGGGAGGTTCTGCCCCCCCCCCCCCCCCACGCAGGTAGGGAGGTTCTGCCCCCCCCCCCCCCCCCCCCCCCGCAGGTAGGGATGTTCTGCCCCCCCCCCCCCCCCCCCGCAGGTAGGGAGGTTCTGCCCCCCCCCCCCCCCCCCCGCAGGTAGGGAGGTTCTGCCCCCCCCCCCCCCGCAGGTAGGGAGGTTCTGCCCCCCCCCCCCCCGCATGTAGGGAGGTTCTGC
Organism: Bufo gargarizans; assembly: GCF_014858855.1. Lineage (NCBI taxonomy): Eukaryota > Metazoa > Chordata > Amphibia > Anura > Bufonidae > Bufo > Bufo gargarizans. The sequence continues at coordinate 190,823,360 of NC_058088.1, forward strand.
CCCCCCCCCGCAGGTAGGGAGGTCTGCCCCCCCCCCCGCAGGTAGGGAGGTTCTGCCCCCCCCACCCGCAGGTAGGGAGGTTCTGCCCCCCCCGCAGGTAGGGAGGTTCTGACCCCCCCGCAGGTAGGGAGGTTCTGCCCCCCCCGCAGGTAGGGAGGGTTCTGCAGCAGCCGAGGCCCCCCCCGCAGGTAGGGAGGTTCTGCAGCAGCCGAGGCCCCCCCCCCCCCGCAGGTAGGGAGGTTCTGCAGCAGCCGAGGCCCCCCCCCCGCAGGTAGGGAGGTTCTGCAGCAGCCGAGGCCCCCCCCCCGCAGGTAGGGAGGTTCTGCAGCAGCCGAGGCCCCCCCCCCCGCAGGTAGGGGTGTCTACAGGGGGTCCCACACACAGGTCGGGCATAGGGGGGGGGGGTTATACAGGGGGTCCCGCACACAGGTCGGGCATAGGGGGAGGGGGTTATACAGGGGGTCCCGCACACAGCTGAGTGAATATTTCGCGCGCTCTGACGTCAGGAGAGAAAGCCCCGCCCACGTCATTCGCCATTGGCTCTTGCGCTACCCCGGGAATCACAATCTGAATTCGGCAGAGCCGGTGTTCTGTCATTCTGGTGGCTCTGTTCTCCGGCTGTAGCCATGTCTGTCCTGTGGCAGCTCTGCTCCGTGATCGTCCTGGCCGCGGGATCAGGTACTTCGGAAGTTCCTGGGAGTGGGGGGGTTGTTAACCCTTTGATAACCAGGTTTTTTTTTGTTTGGGTTTTTTATACATGAATGTAATACAGAAAATGACGTGGGAGGCGTGCCGTAAATTTGCGCATGCGCAAAACTACGGTTTAGCGAAATAGCTGACTTCAGCTGGGCGCCGGGGAGCCTCACCAGCCTTAGTGTAGGGAAAAATTACGGCCCAGTGCGCAAGCGCGGCTAACTACAGAACATCCATCCGATCTCCGCGCATGCGCAGTGTCGGGGTAGGGAGATCTGATGGCTATTTTTCCTGCTAAAAAAATAAATAAAATAAATATATATATATATATATATATATATATATATATATATATATATATATATATTATACATATATTTCGGTTGAGACTAGAATTGTGTTGTTAGGAGGAGGTTTTGATGTTACTTATTAAATTCTTTGTGTTTCTAATTCGGGAAACAGTTTTACTAGAATTATGAATTTCCTATATCATTATTTTTTCATATGTATTTTTATCGATGCAATAGAAAAAATTCCATTCTGCTTGATTTCACACATACATAAAAATAGAACTAAGGGGGTCATCTATGACCAAATATATACCACTTTTTGGTGTATATGTGGCGCAGATTTTTTCGCAAAGGTGATTTGTGGCAAAATGAGACTTCTTTCCCTAAAAAAAAAAAAGGAATGGCGTGGAGGGGGAAGGGGTGGCCCGTCTCATTGATCATTTCCTAGGCAGCAGCGGAGCCGGTGTAGATTTCAGGCTGTTGTACGCCGGCTTAGGCGCATCAAGCGCCAGCGCAGGGTTACTATTGGCGTCTAAAACGCCAGTCTTAATAAATGACCCCATAGATTTTTCAATACATGATCAAATTCAGAGTTTCACGGTCGTGTTCACACATCGCGGCCATTAACACTCTCATTAATGGCTTTGTGGTTTTGTCAATAAAACACCGCCAAGACACGTAGTCAATCAAAATGCCACTTCTAAAACCGCGCGCACCGTGTGAACACACCCTTCATGTATTGTAATTTCACAGTTTAATCTGCCACGGCCGACTAGACTAAGGACTCCACAGAGAGAACCACTATGAATTTAATAAGCCACAGAAAATACAGGAGGACCTTCTAACACCTCTACAGCTTATATTACTGACTATACAGGAGGAGGAGGACCTCCTTCTAACACCTCTACAGCTTATATTACTGACTATACAGGAGGAGGACCTCCTTCTAACATCTCTACAGCTTATATTACTGACTATACAGGAGAAGGACCTCCTTCTAACACCTCTACAGCTTATATTACTGACTATACAGGAGGAGGAGGACCTTCTTCTAACATCTCTACAGCTTATATTACTGACTATACAGGAGGAGGACCTCCTTCTAACACCTCTACAGCTTATATTACTGACTATACAGGAGGAGGACCTCCTTCTAACACCTCTACAGCTTATATTACTGACTATACAGGAGGAGGAGGACCTCCTTCTAACAGCTCTACAGCTTATATTACTGACTATACAGGAGGAGGAGGACCTCCTTCTAACACCTCTACAGCTTATATTACTGACTATACAGGAGGAGGAGGACCTCCTTCTAACATCTCTACAGCTTATATTACTGACTATACAGGAGGAGGAGGACCTCCTTCTAACACCTCTACAGCTTATATTACTGACTATACAGGAGGAGGAGGACCTCCTTCTAACATCTCTACAGCTTATATTACTGACTATACAGGAGGAGGAGGACCTCCTTCTAACATCTCTACAGCTTATATTACTGACTATACAGGAGGAGGAGGACCTCCTTCTAACAGCTCTACAGCTTATATTACTGACTATACAGGAGGAGGAGGACCTCCTTCTAACAGCTCTACAGCTTATATTACTGACTATACAGGAGGAGGAGGACCTCCTTCTAACACCTCTACAGCTTATATTACTGACTATACAGGAGGAGGAGGACCTCCTTCTAACACCTCTACAGCTTATATTACTGACTATACAGGAGGAGGAGGACCTCCTTCTAACACCTCTACAGCTTATATTACTGACTATACAGGAGGAGGAGGACCTCCTTCTAACAGCTCTACAGCTTAGGCTCCTTTCACACTAGCGTTCGTCGGTCCGCTCGTGAGCTCCGTTTGAAGGAGCTCACGAGCGGACCCGAACGCAGCCGTCCAGCCCTGATGCAGTCTGAATGGAGCGGATCCGCTCAGACTGCATCAGTCTGGCGGCGTTCAGCCTCCGCTCCGCTCGCCTCCGCACGGACAGGCGGACAGCTGAACGCTGCTTGCAGCGTTCGGGTGTCCGCCTGGCCGGGCGGAGGCGTGCGGATCCGTCCAGACTTACAATGTAAGTCAATGGGGACGGATCCGTTTGAAGATGCCACAATATGGCTCAATCTTCAGGCGGATCCGTCCCCCATTGACTTTACATTGAAAGTCTGGACGGATCCGTACGAGGCTATTTTCACACTAGCGTTCGATCGGATCCGTTCTGAACGGAGCCTCCGTCTGCATTATTATGATCGGATCCGTTCAGAACGGATCCGATCGAACGCTAGTGTGAAAGTAGCCTTATATTACTGACTATACAGGAGGAGGACCTCCTTCTAACAGCTCTACAGCTTAGGCTACTTTCACACTTGCGTTCGGGGCTCCGCTTGTGAGTTCCGTTTGAAGGCTCTCACAAGCGACCCCGAACGGATCCGTCCAGCCCTAATGCATTCTGAGTGGATGCGGATCCGCTCAGAATGCATCAGTCTGGCACCGTTTGTCCTCCGCTCCGCTCAGCAGGCGGACACCTGAACGCTGCTTGCAGCGTTCGGGTGTCCGCCTGGCTGTGCGGAGGCAAACGGATCCGTCCAGACTTACAATGTAAGTCAATGGGGACGGATCCATTTGAAGTTGACACAGTATGGCTCAATTTTCAAACGGATCCGTCCCCCATTGACTTTCAATGTAAAGTCAAAACGGATCCGTTTGCACTATCATGAACATGGTAATGCAAACGGATCCGTTCTGAACGGAGCCACTGTCTGCATTAATATGAGCGGATCCGTTCAGAACGGATCCGATCGAACGCTAGTGTGAAAGTAGCCTTATATTACTGACTATACAGGAGGAGGACCTCCTTCTAACACCTCTACAGCTTATATTACTGACTATACAAGAGGAGGACCTCCTTCTAACAGCTCCATTCTAGCTGATTCTGTAGTGTACAGGCTACATTACTGACTCCAGGAGGAGGACCCCCTCCTAACATTTCCATTCTACCATATTACTAACTCCAGGAAATACCGCGCATGCCCAGTACTATCTTCCTGGCATCAGCTTCATCTTGTCTCTCCGTGGCTGCGCCAGATATGGTCACCGGCACCCTCCAGCTCCAGTAGAAGATAGTACTGGGCATGCGCGGGATTTCGCCGCATCTGGAGAAAAAGAAGCTATTGAGCTGGGCGGCACTAGGAGACGGCAGTTGGGGTGCGGCTGGGCACAGAACTGAATGAGGGACAGCCCCTTGGGCACAAAGTAAGGTAATTTGCATATTGATAAAAACACTTTTTATAAGTAACGGAAAGGCAGCGAGAGGTGATAATGGTATAGTTTAATTAAGTATATTAAGATCAATAGAAGAATATATGTCGCTTTATATGCTCTAACGGCATGTCAGTGTCCCTTTAAACTCCACTCTCCACCTTCCATACAAATAAAGACAATACGCCAATGTTTTGGGTTCAGTGGGATTGGCCACAGCTTTATTAAATTAAACCGTCCTTAAAGGGCTTAGGTCACCCCTAAAACCCTTCTTTTTTGGGGGGGAACTTGTTAAAATCGTTATTTGACTATTCCCTATATAGGGATCTTACCTTTGTCTGTGGCTTATTTTCATTAAAAATATATATTTTAAAATATGCTAATCACTTCACTAGCAGCAAGTAGGGCGTCTACTTGCTGGTAGCAGCCGCAAAAAAACCGCCCCCTCCTCTTGTTGATTGACAGGGCCAGCAGCGATCTCCTCCTCCAGCCGGCCCTGTCAGCATTTCAAAAATCCCGCGCCTGTCTTCATTCGGCGCAGGCGCTCTGAGAGAAAGAGGCTCGCCTCCTCAGCACTCCCTCAGTGCGCCTGCACCGATGATATCTTCTCTTTCGGTGACGTCATCGGCTCAGGCGCACTGAGGGAGTGCTGAGGAGGCGAGCCTCTTTCTCTCAGAGCGCCTGCGCCAAATGAAGACAGGCGCAGGATTTTTGAAATGCTGACAGGGCCGGCTGGAGGAGGAGATCGCTGCTGGCCCTGTCAATCAACAAGAGGAGGGGCGTTTTTTTGCGGCGGCTACCAGCAAGTAGACGCCCTACTTGCTGCTAGTGAAGTGATTAGCATATTTTAAAAGATAGTTTTTTTTAATAAAAAGAAGCCACAGACAAAGGTAAGATAGTCGTTAAATAACGATTTTAACAAACCCAAAAAGAAGGGTTTTGGGGGTGACGGAAGCCCTTTTAAGTCCATGCCCTTTAAGCTAAACACTGAATACCAACAATGTTCTCTATCCCATTCAGCAAGCAGGAGGACCTCCCTTTCATATTACCTACATGCCGCTTTCAGCGATGTGATGCAGGCCTGTGTCCCGCTCTGTACTGCTCAGGCGGCGCGATGACATCATTGCACCGCCTGCACAGACCTCTATCAGAGGAAGAGAAAGGGACACGTCTCTCACTCCCCTGCCTCGCAGCACAGCCATCTGTATTCCTGTCCTGAGGACGGCGATGCAGATGAGTATAGAGATGAGCGCTTCCACAATGGAAGCGCTCATCTCCCTGTGCCCTGCAGCCACCCACTTGTCACCAGGGCCCCGCCACCTTAGGCGATCGCCTCACTTCGTATAATTGGCGGTGCGACCCTGGACAAACCGATGCTCATAATAAAATGGCTCAGTTTTTTTCTGAAAGCTCAATGAAAGTGTGAACGCAGCCTTACATTGTCTCTATAAACAAGACCCAATGGGGCACGTTTACTAAGACCTGCATTTTACGCCGTTCTTAGTGTCCCCCTTGCTCTGCCGTAAGATTAGTCCAATTTATGACCAGGTGTGAGCCTCATCATAAATTAGACGCATGTTATCACATTCTGTCTGTACAGCAATGGGGCGCTCCCCTCCGCCTGTACAGGATCCGGCCCTGGGGCGCTCCCCTCCGCCTGTACAGGATCCGGCCCTGGGGCGCTCCCCTCCGCCTGTACAGGATCCGGCCCTGGGGCGCTCCCCTCCGCCTGTACAGGATCCGGCCCTGGGGCGCTCCCCTCCGCCTGTACAGGATCCGGCCCTGGGGCGCTCCCCTCCGCCTGTACAGGATCCGGCCCTGGGGCGCTCCCCTCCCCTGGCTTTAGTGACTGGACACCCCTCTCTTGTGCCATTAAGCTAGTAGGAATAAGATTTATGGGGTGCAAAACCACAAACATGTCACCACAGCCACATAAGTAGAAAATTTAAGATGAGGCATTAAACTCCAAACCTAGGAGCCACATTCTAGACAGACCTGCCGTACAATTCCCTGTCACTGCCTTGAGCTAATTCAGAGCAACACCCCCTACTCCAGACGGTGTAGTTCCTATACCCCATAAACATACTACAACTGACGGCCTCCTGACTTTAGAGACTACACTAAAAAGTCCTAGGACCACTCCTCATGCCACCCCACTCTAGCAGACAGCAGGACAAGTACTTCTGCATGGGTCACATATACCCCACTGACCCCCCACATTGCCAGAGCCACTCGTCATGTCACCCCTCTCCCACAGACAGCAGCACGAGGACCCCTTGTTTGATCTGCATGGGTCCCACACACCACATGCCCCCTCCTCACAGATTTACACCCCATAAAGCCCCCCCAGATCTGCACCCTCATGTCTCCAGAATACACCACATGCCCCCCTCACAAATTTAGACCCCATAAAGCCCCCCTCACACACAGATCTGCACCCTCATACCCCCCGAATACACTGCATGCCCCACTCACCCCTCACAGATACACCTGCACTCCATTAACCCCCCTAAGTGTTGCACCTGCCCCCTCATATATGAGCTCCATGCCGCCCCTCACCTGCTCCCCATGAAGCTCTGTGTCCTCCAGGACAGCAGCACATCCTCCCTCACTGGGCTCCTTACAGACAGCCCCTCCTGCTCCTGCAGTCTGGGTTTGTCAGCACTTCCCACATTTGGTCATGTGACCATGAAGGAGCATGTGACCAGTGACATCACAGACCTCCTTCTAACAACTCCACTCTAGCATCTACCCTGTCTGATAGTCCAGTCACAGCCGGAGCTGCCCCCAGACCCTGTCTGATAGTCCAGTCACAGCCGGAGCTGCCCCCAGACCCTGTCTGATAGTCCAGTCACAGCCGGAGCTGCCCCCAGACCCTGTCTGATAGTCCAGTCACAGCCGGAGCTGCCCCCAGACCCTGTCTGATAGTCCAGTCACAGCCGGAGCTGCCCCCAGACCCTGTCTGATAGTCCAGTCACAGCCGGAGCTGCCCCCAGACCCTGTCTGATAGTCCAGTCACAGCCGGAGCTGCCCCCAGACCCTGTCTGATAGTCCAGTCACAGCCGGAGCTGCCCCCAGACCCTGTCTGATAGTCCAGTCACAGCCGGAGCTGCCCCCAGACCCTGTCTGATAGTCCAGTCACAGCCGGAGCTGCCCCCAGACCCTGTCTGATAGTCCAGTCACAGCCGGAGCTGCCCCCAGACCCTGTCTGATAGTCCAGTCACAGCCGGAGCTGCCCCCAGACCCTGTCTGATAGTCCAGTCACAGCCGGAGCTGCCCCCAGACCCTGTCTGATAGTCCAGTCACAGCCGGAGCTGCCCCCAGACCCTGTCTGATAGTCCAGTCACAGCCGGAGCTGCCCCCAGACCCCGCCTGATAGTCCAGTCACAGCCGGAGCTGCCCCCAGACCCCGCCTGATAGTCCAGTCACAGCCGGAGCTGCCCCCAGACCCCGCCTGATAGTCCAGTCACAGCCGGAGCTGCCCCCAGACCCCGCCTGATGGTCCACTCGCGGCATCGGGTGACGCCCCTCTTCAGGTCCTCATACACATTAGATGCCGGGGGCTGCACCCATGGGCTCCTGTATATGGGGGCCCTGACTCTTCCACTACCGGGGATGCTGCATTTTTGATGATACAATGTTTTTTCTGTTTTCCAGGTGGGATCCCTGTTCCTTGCAAGCAGGACGTATGTCTGGAAGGTTTTACCAATAAGACTTTCCACCGTGTCCGGATCGAATGCGCTGAGGTGACCGCGGACGTGACTAAGGATGGCGCTTTTCTTAATCAGAACGTTTCATTTGTTCCTGGCACTGGCTGCATCACCTGGAGCTCTGGGAGTCTGTCAGACTGTAAGGTGACGGAAACTCTCGACAGCGGGAAGAAAATCACGGTGTCCTTCACCTATAACTGCACAGCAGGTAAGCGGCAACGTCCGTCTTGGAGGGAATCTGATGCGTTTCAGCCACGTATCGTCTATGTGCTGCAGATCTCGAGGATGCCACTAAAAATCCACAACACACTTGCAGTGCGAGACTGGTGGCCCACATTCACATGGCAGCGTGTGAGGCAGATTTCCCACTCATAGCAAATCAAAGCATATGAATGTAATGGGACTACCGGTCTGAGAAGTGGCACAGCTTCTGTGGGGTAGGAGGCGTTCTTTAGATTGGGGTGCCTAATTTTATGACCTGTAACAGGCTTTGTTAACCCCTTCAACCACTGTGACCGCCCTGTACGTCAGTGGTTTAGGGCTTGTGTGGAGCAGGCTGCTGCAGTGTGCCCAGTCCATACGCGGTGGACGCGGGCTGTATCATACAGCAGGCACCTGGCCACAATGATGGGGAACTGTGATCTCGCCGAACACCGTTATTTAACCCCCTCAGGTGCCACAATCAGCACGGATCGCAGCATCTGTGGTGCGGTTCTCTCTGCCTCTGATCAGTTACCATGGCTGTGACGGGACCCAATGGCAGCCCGATGTCTTCCTTACGCATCGTTGCTGCCATTCGTGACAGCCTGTGAGGTCCAGCCCCCCGTACTACACTGGTTATACACTTGCAGCCAATGCATCACAATACAGAAGTATTGTCCTGCATTGTAAAGGGGATCAGACCCCCAAAAGTTGAAGTCCCAGAGTGGGACAAAAAATTAAGTGAAATAAAGTTACAAAAAATATAGAAAAATAAAGAAAAGTAGACATTTTAGCTATCGCCGCGTCCATATCGACCGGCTCTATAAAAATATCACATGACCTAACCCTTCAGGTGAATACCATTAAAAAAATATAAAAAACTGTGCTAAAAAACATTCTTTGTCACCTTACAAAGTGCAACACCAAGCGCCTACCTAAGACAGTCACCCAAAAAAAAAAATATGGAGACACTAAAACATAACTTTTACAGAATATTTAAAAAAAAAAAAAAAAAATGTAATAACTGTAAAAAAAAATAAAAAAGTAGACATATTGGGTATTGCCGCGTCCGTAAGAACGTGATGTATTAAAATATCACATGACCTAACTCCTCAGGTGAACAATGTAAAAAAATAAAATGGAAACAGTGTCAAAAAAGCAATTTTTTTTGTCACCTTACTTCACTGAGGCTACTTTCACACTTGCGGCAGGACGGATCCGACAGGCTGTTCACCATGTCGGATCCGTCCTGCGGCTATTTCGCCGAACCGACGCTCCGTCCCCATTGACTATAATGGGGGCGGAGCTCCGGCGCAGCACGGTGGTGCACGGAGAAAGGGCTCCGGACTAAAATTACTGCATGTCAGGTGAATAGCCTGTCGGATCCGTCCTGCCGCAAGTGTGAAAGTAGCCTAAAAGTGTAATACCAAGCGATCAAATAGTCATATGCACCCTAAAATAGTATCAATCAAACGTCATCTCAAATCGAAAAAAAATGAGCCCCTACATAAGACAGTCGCCTAAAAAATTAAATAAAAACTATGGCTTTCAGAATATGGACACTAAAAAATATTTTTTTTCAAAAAATGCTTTATGTAAAACTGAAACAAACCGATAATGTGATTAATAGGCTTTCGAACAGATCATATTCACGCCAGCGAATGTTGAAACAGAGACGATGTGTATCCGGGATGGATAGGAAGGAGTTAATTTTCCCGGTGCAGCAGCAATTTGATGCCCCGTGTGAACAGAGCCATTCCGGTATGCGGCCCACCACATCTGTCACACAGTATAGCGAAGAATATAATAAAATCTGTAGAATTATTAGAAAACATCTACCGGTACTTGGTTCTGACAATCGGTGGTCAGAAGTGGTGGCGGGGGACGACGACGGGGGATGATGATGATGATGTGCCGCACGTAAGGCTCCCACCTTGGGCAGTTTAATCCGTCCCAGTCTGTTTCAGGAGAAAAAAACCCATCCCAACCAACTTGGTTAGTAAGTAGAGGACGTTACAAATGTGGTCACAACAGGAGCAGTTTCAAATCTTCATTCCTCAGTTTCTTCCTGTTTCCTGCCCTTAAGACAGGGGGATGGATCTTTCCCGGGGCTGCAGGGCCTCTAGGGTCCTTTTATTTCACCTAATGGAGGTTCCTGACGGCGTAAGACTCCACTAGGAGCCGCTGTTGAAGTCCGGTTTTTCCTTCCCCTTTTTTTATTTTTTTTTTTTTTTTATTTTTTCCATGGGGGGGGATTTCTGAAGGCCACCTCGTTCCCTTCATCCGGTGGGGTAGTGTTGCGTCCTCTCTGGCGAGTTCCTACAGGCCCTCTTTCCGGCTCGCATTGAGCCGGCGTTCCGGAAATGATGCGTTCCACGCCAAATAGGGGAGTGGCCAAGAAAACATGGCAGGCGGTGCGCGTCCTTTAAGAAAGGGAACGCTGGCCATTCATCATGGAGGGAAGTGTAGCAGCAGCGTGGCAGATTCAGAGGAACAGCCAGTTATTCTGTCCGGATTCACTTTGGATTTGCAATCAATATGCTGGAAGAAGGGGGAAGTACAACAGCACAATGGAAAAACGGGAACAGCACTCCGAACCCGGCGTGGTACTCCTGGGGGTTAAAAGGGTTTGTACCCCACAGTCTCCTTTAGGGGAGATTATTATTATGCAGGTTAAGGAGGCCCCGAGGAAGGCTACCCTCAAGATGAAAGGCAGAGGGATAAGCAAAAAGAAGCTTAGTCCGTCTTACCCCAAGTCATGTTGTCAGCCATGCCTGGATAGACTGGTAGCGGAGGAATCCCCATCCTTCTTTCAGAATATTCCGAATCTGGTCAAGTTGGAAGTCCGTTTCTCAGTGGAACAATTTAAAAAGCCGCTTCCTGGTTCTTGTAGGCAGAGGAAGGCTCAGGTGGCAGAATCGGACTTTACTGAGTTGGAGGAGGAAGGGGTATTAGAAAGTTCAGATTCTTCTTCTGAAGATCTTGCGGGCAGGCCCTGTTTAACCGCCTCCGGACCACCTAACGCAGATGTGCGGTCCGGAGGCGGCAGCCCTGCGCAGAGTGACGCATATACGCGTCATCTCGCGAGGGCCGAGATTTCCTGTGAACGCGTGCACACAGGAACAGAAGGTAAGCGAGTGGATCTCCAAATCGCTCGCTGGCAGGCTGGAGATGTGATTTTTTTTTTAACCCCTAACAGGTATATTAGACGCTGTTTTGATAACAGCGTCTAATATACCTGCTACCTGGTCCTCTGGTGGTCCCTTTTGTTTGGATCGACCACCAGACGACACAGGTAGCTGTGTAAAGTACCACAAAACACTACACTACACACCACCCCCCCCCCGTCACTTATTAACCCCTTATGAACCCATGATCACCCCATATAGACTCCCTGATCACCCCCCTGTAAGGCTCCATTCAGATGTCCGTATGATTTTTACGGATCCACGGATACTTGGATCAGATCCGCAAAACACATGCGGACGTCTGAATGGAGCCTTACAGGGGGGTGATCAATGACAGGCGAGTGATCACCCATATAGATTCCCTGATCACCCCCCTGTAAGGCTCCATTCAGACATTTTTTTTTGGCCCAAGTTAGCGGAAATTTTATTTTCTTTTTTTTCTTTTCTTACAAAGTCTCATATTCCACTAACTTGTGTCAAAAAATAAAATCTCACATGAACTCGCCATACCCCTCACGGAATCCAAATGCGTAAAATTTTTTAGACATTTATATTCCAGACTTCTTCTCACGCTTTAGGGCCCTAAAATGCCAGGGCAGTATAAATACCCCACATGTGACCCCATTTCGGAAAGAAGACTCCCCAAGGTATTCCGTGAGGGGCATATTGAGTCCATGAAAGATTGAAATTTTTGTCCCAAGTTAGCGGAAAGGGAGACTTTGTGAGAAAAAAATATAAAAATCAATTTCCGCTAACTTGTGACAAAAAATAAAAAATTCTAGGAACTCGCCATGCCCCTCACGGAATACCTTGGGGTGTCTTCTTTCCAAAATGGGGGTCACTTGTGGGGTAGTTATACTGCCCTGGCAATTTAGGGGTCCAAATGTGTGAGAAGTACTTTGCAATCAAAATGTGTAAAAAATGGCCTGCGAAATCCGAAAGGTGCACTTTGGAATATGTGCCCCTTTGCCCACCTTGGCTGCAAAAAAGTGTCACATGTGGTATCGCTGTACTCAGGAGAAGTTGGGGAATGTGTTTTGGGGTGTCATGTTACATATACCCATGCTGGGTGAGAGAAATATCTTGGTCAAATGCCAACTTTGTATAAAAAAAATTGCCACTTTTAATGTCTGTGTCATGAGTAAGGGCTTGAATTCTCTGGTAGCCCGAAACACGTAGACAAGACTTTTGTAACTTAACTGGATGTGATTTTTACAGCAAGCAAAGTAAATGTTCCTTTACCGAAGTGGAGCTGGATTCCTTGAACCTTTTTGCACCTATGTGAGATTATACCAATCATCCGCCATGCTTGCACATTACGTGGACTCATCTGTACCGCAGCACTGGGTCAACCAACAAGAATTCGTGGCCTGTCCTGTGTATTGCAGGACTGCGCCACATGGAGAGTTTCATTGAACTGCTGCACACCTGCAAAAGCCGGGATCAGACACAACTTCAGTCTTGGCCGTTTGGCTACCATAGTATCTGAGCTGTTTGACAGAGGGAGGGGGCACCCTCTGCCTTTCGACCACCCCCCCCACCCTGAGTGACACAATCGGCAGTTACCGGGCATTTGTCATGACAGGCGGGTGCCACATTAGGATCTAGCTAAGATCACAATGCACTGCATTACAGAAGTATTGCCGTGCATTCGAGGACGAGTCAAAAAATTCCCGCACTCCGGCTGTAGAATTTAGTCAACTTTCAGATCAGACAAATACACTATTTTTCGACACCATCTTCCTGCTTTTAATTACTTTTTCCATCTGTCAACAAACATTCAAATCCCTCAATTAATATTTTGAGCTGAGCTGGGAGCCACGGGTGCACCGCTTTCTTCAGATGTTGCTCATCTATCCAGCACAACCAGTTCACCGGCACATGGTCAGATGTATCTTGGCACCGACACTGTGTGCCAGAGATATATTCACTTGCCGCTGAATGTGGCCATATAGCTCTGGGATGCCCTTCTGGGAGAATATTTCCTTCCGGGGACCTTCCATTGAGGTGTGCCAACGGCCTCAGAGTCCAAGAGTTTATATGGCAGTAGTTGGTGGGCTAGCAGTTTTGACAAGCCAGCGGTCAGCCGTTGGGCAAGAGGGTTTTCCGGCATCATCATTTTTGTGGAGGAAGGTATATCGCAGCCCTCGAGCAGTTTTTTGGGGGGAAACAGGTATATCACACCAGTTGCAACTAGTTACTCCAATAATGTTTGCCCCTCTATATACCTGCGGTATCGCAGCAGAACTGCGCACAACTGCTGCACAATACAAATGCACTATAATATAATTTCCATGTTGGAAAGTATATTATAAGTATATCACACCCCCCACTAAGTCACACCTATCGATGGCACATCTATACCAGTCCATAAAAGGACTTTTGTGGCCCTATTAGCTAGCGATTGGTGTCCCTAACAGCCTGTCCCTGCTCCAAAATGCAACCTGTCCCTACACTGGCAAAACGTAAAATGGCGGTCAGATTGGGTTCTGTTGTAGGTCAGGGGGTATGTACATGTGCTGAAACGTCTAAATTGGCTGTCCTGTCCCACCTGATGGATGTGTCATGGGTCAAAGTTCGTCGCTATGCAAAAAAATGTGCGTGCGAATATCGCCACATGTTCGCATGTTCAGCGAACAAGCAAAGTTTGCCGCGAAACGACCGGCGGGCGAACCGCAAGGCCATCTATTGGAAAAAAAATCTTACTTTTTCACCGCCAAGTGTTTCTAAATTCAAAGCGGTCAGTACACTCCTCAATACATTCTTTGAAAGTTGTAGTTTCCAAAGTGGAATCGCATATAAGGGGTTTCTACTGTAGGGGTTCCCTAGGGTGCTTTCAAATGTGACATGGTGCCCGAAAACCATTCCACCAAAACCTGCCCTTCAAAAAACCCATATGGTGCTCCTTCCCTAAAGCGCCCTGCCGTGTGCCCATACAGCAGTTTACGACCACATATTGGGTGTTTCTGTAAACTGCAGAATCGGGTAATAGATATTTAAGTATGGTTTGCTGTTAACCCTTGCTGTCTCAGGAAAAATTGATTTAAAAAGTAAATCTGCAAAAATAAAATTAAAATGTTGCCTCCATTTTTCAATTTTTGTGAAACATGAAAAGGGGTTAACAAAGTTTTTTTTTTTTTTTGGCTAGTTAAATTTCTTATACTGCAATATATGAAAATATAATGGTGTTACTTGCTTTCCTTCAGCAGTTTCTTATAAAAACGAACTTTTATAATATGTAAATGAGGTCTCTAACAGCAAGTAGGGCGTCTACTTGCTGGTAGCCGCCGCAAAAAAACGCCCCCTCGTCGTGTTGATTGACAGGACCAGCCGCGATCTCCGGCCGGCCGGCCCTGTCAGCATTTCAAAAATCGCGCGTCTGTGTTCAATCGGCGCAGGCGCTCTGAGATGAGGAGGCACACCTCGTCAGAACTCCCTCAGTGCGCCTGCGCCGATGATGCTCCATTAACAAACACGACTTGTGCCGCAATAATAATTCCTCGTAAGGCTAAGAAAATTTCACAGCACGTAGAAGGCAGGGAGGGAAAAACAAACATGTTTCCTTCAAAATTGGCTTGATAATTTAAGGGGTTAACTACCTGTCTGAAAAGTGGCGCAGAATCCGCAGCTCAGATTGGTGGGGCCTCTTTTTCTCAGACCTCTCTGTGCTTTCAGCCGCTGACCCATTGACCACTCGAGCCCCGATACCCAAAGGACCAGTACTGACCACACCGTCCACTGTACCCAGTGCTAATGACTGCAAAGGTAAGTGAAGGGGGGGGGGGGGGGGGGGCACTGCACCTCTTACAATGCTGCTGCATTAAGCTGCTGGATTTAGGTTTACAGGCCCTATTAATATAATACAGGTTTAGTAGCCATCCTGCAGCATAGGGAGAAAAGTATTGGCAACCTCTCCATGACATCTACAGGAGTGTTTATGGCCTGGATGTTATACACTGTGGTAATGGTAGACTGCATGGCTAGAGGCTGGATGTTATACACTGTGGTAATGGCAGACTGCACGGCTAGAGGCTGGATGTTATATACTGTGGTAATGGCAGACTGCACGGCTAGAGGCTGGATGTTATACACTGTGGTAATGGCAGACTGCACGGCTAGAGGCTGGATGTTATACACTGTGGTAATGGTAGACTGCATGGCTAGAGGCTGGATGTTATACACTGTGGTAATGGCAGACTGCACGGCTAGAGGCTGGATGTTATACACTGTGGTAATGGTAGACTGCATGGCTAGAGGCTGGATGTTATACACTGTGGTAATGGCAGACTGCACGGCTAGAGGCTGGATGTTATACACTGTGGTAATGGTAGACTGCATGGCTAGAGGCTGGATGTTATACACCTGTGGTAATTGCACTGAATTAAACACTTTAAGCTAATAATGTAGACATGTTGATATTGTAACGCTTGTATGATCTATTTTGTCTTTTAGGACACCTTATAGCGGCTGCTTTTATCATTGCTCCTGTGTTTGGTCTCGGGCTCCTCTTCATTTGCTGCTTAAATGTTTTCCAGGTAACGGGATCACTGGGTTTCTGTGTTTTGTGGTCGGATGCGACACAGACGCTTTACTGGGATCACAGCAGGACTGCATGTAGTGACAAGAACACAGTATGAATATGACCCAAGGGGCAGACCTACTGAGGGAGATTTATACTGTAGATAGAAGCTTGTACAAAAGAATGGAGAAAATGTCCTAAATTGCACCAAATGGATTAAAATATCACAACAGTTTATAATTTCACACTCTTCTTCTTGCACCTCCTCATGTCTAGTGTATGTGTTACACCAGTAAATTGTATAAAAATGGTGCTCGCCATGTTCTCCAGATATCTCATGCAATTAGCAGTGGAGTTCTGGTGCTTTTTCCTTAGTGATGTCCCCATTTCTTATATGATCTCTTTTTTCCCCCCTTAGGTTCTTCCTTGCGACGTTGCATAAATCACCTGGAAATCTCGGGAACCAGAGCAAGAGTTGATGGACACTACCTCTGAAGAGGACTCCAGGCCGGGTTCTGGCTGCAGCTCTGGAATCTCTTGATTTTAGATATTATATTTATTTTTTAAATGCACATACATTGTGCGAAGGGGCGGATTGGCCAGAGACCTTACAGGGAAATTTCTTCCAGGAGTCCGCCTGGGCCCTCCTCACAGCCATCCAGGGGATGCATTTTGTAATGGACTGTGGTATTTGACTCTGTTGGGACGGTATAATGTGCCACAATATGGTATTACTGGCCCTGCCTTCCAGCAATTTGGACCCAACTACAAAACAGGGCCGCCTTTAGTATTTTTCCAGGGCCCCTTTAAGTTCCCTGTCCGCCCCTGACTGTGTGTGTTTTTCTGGAGTTTCCTGACTTTGCTTGTGCAGCTTGCAATAATGGGGCCACCTCTCTTATGTACACCAGACAGTCCATGAAATGTGGTATAGTGTGGGTAGGGAAGCATACTTACCTGCTGCTCACCGCTAGGTCCCTCCTGCTTCAGTCCCCGGCCGCCTTCTTCAGGTCTTCCCGCTCTGAACATCTCCTTTGTCCCTATTTCGTCTTGTGACCAAATGACATGACGCAAAGGGGTCATCGGCCGCAGCAGATGCTTACAGTGGGGGACCCAAGCGAGGTGGTCGGTGAGCCCAGGAGCGGGGAGCAGGTCAGTATATTTCCAATTCGCAGGACTGACTGTCGGGAGGGGGGGGGGGGGGGGAGTTGCCAAACCTCCCCTCAAGGTGGCCAACCCCTTTAAGGCTACGTCTACACGACATTTGTCGCACGACAATTTTTATAATGGCAGTCTATGGTGTCGCACTGCAACATACTGCGATGCAACAGTCGCAGAAAATCCATTTGAGATGCATTTTTCTGCGACTGTCGCAGTATGTTGCAGTGCGACACCATAGACTGCCATTATAAAAATTGTCGCGCGACATTAGTGCAACAAAATGTTGCAGTGTAGTTGTCGTCGTGTAGACGTAGCCTTAGGGTGCTGCCTGAGTGATGAGTCTGATGACTGTCGGACAGAAGGCAGCACTTTTCTCCACTTCTGTCGGAGAATACCGCGCTTAAAAGGGCTTTTCCTGGACGCCTATACTGATAACCTGTCCTCAGGACAGGTCATCAATCTCTGATCGGTGGGGTTCTGGCACCCCAACCGATCAGCAGTTGTGGAGCGCCGCGGCCTCCTCGCAGCTCGCCAAACATTGTCATATGTCGTGTAGTGGCTATGCTTGGTATAGCAGCCCCATTCAGTTGAATGGGACTAAGCTGCACATTGGCCATGTGACCGATGAACGGGACATCACATGACCTGCTGATCGTCGGGGGAGCCAGGAGTCAGACTGCCACCGATCAGATATTGACCTATGCTGAGGATAGGCCATCAATATATGAATCCGAGAAAACCCTTTTTAGGTTATTTTATGCATTGTGTGTCGCTACTGTAGCTTTTATGTCACTGTGCAATGTACTTTATATAAACTTATTCCATATTTTCACTGTTCTTTTTCTTTTTTCTTTTTTTTTTTTTTTCCTCTGCAGTCACCACTATCGGGTGCTCCCAGCATGTAGTTTTAGAGATCACTATTAACCCCTTAAAGACCCTGCCATTTTTCACCTTAAGGATCGGGTCGTTTTTTGCAATTTTGACACGTGTCACTTTATGTGGTGATAACTTTAAAACGCTTCTACTTATCCAGGCCGTTCTGAGATTGTTTTCTCGTCACGTATTCTACTTCATGACAGTGATAAAATTGAGTCAAGCAAAATTATTTTTATTTATAAAAACAAAATCAAAATTTAACACATTTGGAAAAATTTAGCAAATTTCAATTTCTCTACTTTCATAATACACAGTAATGCCTCCAAAAATAGTTATTACTATACATTCCCCATATGTCTACTTCATGTTCATGTGTCTACGTCATTTTGCGAATGCCATTTTTATTTTTTGGGGACGTTACAAGGCTCAGAAGTTTAGAAGCAAATCTTCTAAAACCTACTTTTTCAGGACCAGTTCAGGTCTGAAGTCACTTTGCGAGGCTTACATAATAGAAACCACCCAAAAATGACCCCATTTTACAAACTACACCCTTCAAGGTTATTAAAAGCTGATTTTACAAACTTTAACCCTTTTATTTTCCATAAATTCTTGTGGAACACCTAGAGATGAAATTTCTAAATTTCACCTTTTTTGCAGATTTTCCATTTTAATAAAAAAAAATTCCACTAACAAAGCAAGGGTTAACAGCCAAACAAAACTCAATATTTATGGCCCTGATTCTGTAGTTTACAGAAACACCCCATATGTGGTTGTAAACTGCTGTACGGGCACGCGGCAGGGCGCAGAAGGAAAGGAACGCCATATTGTTTCTGGAAGGCAGATTTTGCTGGACTGGTTTATTTACACCATGTCCCATTTGAAGCCCCCCTGATGCACCCCTAGAGTAGAAATTCCCAAAAAGTGACCCCATTTTGGAAACTTCGGGATAGGGTGGCAGTTTTGTTGCTACTATTTTAGGGTACATATGATTTTTGGTTGCTCTATATTACACTTTTTGTGAGGCAAGGTAACAAGAAATAATTGTTTTGGCACATTTTTTCTTTGGGTATTTACAACATTTATCTGACAGGTTAGATGGGTTCTGTGGATGGCACACTGTTATGGGGGGGGGGGTTCTGTGGATGGCACACTGTTATGGGGGGGGGGGGGGGGGGGGTTCTGTGGATGGCACACTGTTATGGGGGGGGGTTCTGTGGATGGCACACTGTTATGGGGGGGGTTCTGTGGATGGCACACTGTTATGGGGGGGGTTCTGTGGATGGCACACTGTTATGGGGGGGGTTCTGTGGATGGCACACTGTTATGGGGGGGTTCTGTGGATGGCACACTGTTATGGGGGGGGGGGTTCTGTGGATGGCACACTGTTATGGGGGGGGGTTCTGTGGATGGCACACTGTTATGGGGGGGGGGTTCTGTGGATGGCACACTGTTATGGGGGGGGGGTTCTGTGGATGGCACACTGTTATGGGGGGGTTCTGTATAGCATCTTATGTTATGTGCCATCCATAGATTCCCCCCCCCATAATAGTGTCCCTGCAGTGTGAAGGGGCTGGGGGCCGGCATCTGTATTAGGAATGACAGCGGGGACTGGTGCAGTCCCTGTAGTATAATGCACCGGCCCCGCTCACTGTTGTATAATATTATCTAACATGTAGGCATTGTTAAAATATAATAATCCTGTATTACTTACAGCTAAGTTCCGTAGGAGGGAGGAGGCAGGCCTGGAGGACAGGTGGGTGACACGTCATGCGCCTGCGCTGCCTGCTTCATTCATAAAGTTGGCGGTGACGGTGCATGACGTAGTGAGTGACGGTCCCCGCTGTCATTCCTAATACAGATGTCGGCCCCCAGCCCCTCCTCCCTCTGTGTATAGATAATCGCAGCCTTTTTGGGCCTGCCAAATTGCCATATTCCAATCGTCAAATTTTAATAATTTTTTTTTGTCTCCACATTCTGAAAGCCGTCGTTTTTAGTCATTTGTTGGGCGACTGTCTTGTGTAGGGGCTAATTTTTTTTGGGATGAGATGACTGGTCCTATTATAGGGTGCATATGACTTTGATCGCTTGTTATTACACTTTTTGTGATTCAAGATGACAAAATGGCTTTTTCTTTTTACACCGTTTAAATTTTTTATTTTTTTACGATATTCACCTGAGGGGTTAGGTCATGTGTTATTTTTATAGAGCATGTTATTACGCACACGGCGATACTTAATGTGTTTTTTGTTTGTTTTTTTATTTATGCAAGTTTTACACTGATTTCATTTTTGGAAAAAATTAATCATGTTTTAGTGTCTCCATCTTCATAGAGATTATTTTAATTTTTTTTCAGTTTTTGGGCGATTATCTTAGGTAGGGTATGACCTGCGCTCCCTGGACTTTGTGTGGCTGTCATGGCCCATAACAGGTAGGAACTAGTGTTAGGGACCACTCATGGAGGCGACCTTGACGTGGCGAGTGGCTTATTACGCTTTGGCCAAAATGTACACCAATGCCTCATTCAACATCCAGCATAAAGGCAGGGCAGAGTGCTGGGTGCAGAGTGCGATTTGCATTTTGTGTTTTTGCGAGGGTATGATTTTTGCAGGATGAGATGATGGTTTGATTGGCACTACTTTGGGGTGCGTATTACTTTTTTTGATTGCTTGCTATTACACTTTTTGTGATGTAAGGTGACAAAACTTAAATTTTACACAATAACAGCATTTTTAAAACAAAAAAAAACAATGTTTTAGTGTCTCCATATTCTAAGCCATATTTTATTTTTTGGGTGATTGTCTTAGGGGCTAATTTTTTGCGGGATGAGGTGACTGGTATCATTTTGGCGGCCATATGCCTTTTTGATTGCTTGGTGTTGTACTTTTAGTGATGTAAGGTGACAAAAAAAAGTTTTCATTTTTTTTACGGTGTTCATCTGAGGGGTTAGGTCATGTGTTTATAGAGCCGGTCAATACGGACGCGGCGATACCTAATGTCTACACTTCTGTATTGGAATGAATTGGCTATATGAGTAATACAGTGTGTATTACTCATACAGCTTCCGTCCTGTGAGATCCAGGGGGCCTGGATCTCACAGGCTCTCCACCGGAAGGCAGCCCTGATGCCTAAGAAAGGCGTTGCGCTGCCTTCCATGTCCTCAGGTCACCGATGCCGGCGGATTAACCCTTCATGTGCCGCGATCAGCGCCGACCGCGGCACGTGTGATGTCGGGCGGGGATTGGCGCTGCCATCGGGAGTTATTAAATTCATGTGCAGTGAGCTCCCCCGAGTGGTGGCTGCAGCCTTTGGGCCAGATGTATCATTACTCTGACAGCTCCCTCCACTTACACCTATGGCTAAAGTCAGTTTTAGGTAAGTCAGATTTATGATCGGCCCTTTAAGACTGTGATAAATGTGGTTTGACGGTAGCAGTTTATCAGTCAGTAAGCAGCTTTGCAAAAGTTGCATGTTCTATTAAAAAGGCTCATAAGATAAGCATGGTCCTCACTAGAGTGAAATTGCGCATTTTTTTGGGGGGACTTTTTTGTGACTTTTTAAATAGTCCCAATAGTAAATCTGTCTAGAGATTCATTTACACACCCACATTCAGAAAACTGGCGTGCATAGTGCAGAGCAGAAAAAAGTCTCAAATTTGTGCGCAGTTGACTTTAGCTAATGATAAATCTGGCCCTTTGTGTGTACAACACATGCAGTTACTGCTCCAATCAGCACAGAATTTTGGACCCAGATGAAATGGTGACAAAGGATCACTCACGTCTTCCCCTTAACGTATTTGGACGCAGATGCAATACACAGGAGTCTGCGCTTTGCGACGTTGCTTCAAGGTAGATTATGCAGGAAAAAAAACGTGGATCAGGTCCAGAACCTTCCTCCAATAACTCCTCAACAGCGGGCAATTCCAGATCGTTTTGATTAGGTCCCCCCATCACCAGTTCTTATTGACCATGACCCATGGACACCTGTAACACTGGCGGAAGAAATACACAGGACCCACACAACATCCCCTGACCCCCCCCCCCCCCCCCAAGCAAAGGGGAAGAGACACAATACTAAGCCATAGGGAAGAGAGAGCTGCAGAGGCCAGGAGCAAACTACAGAAAGGAGAGGAGGAGCTTATTATCACTGTACGGCAGGGCAGCCTGGAGGGAGGAGCTTATCACTGTTGGACAGCCTAGAGGGAGGAGTTTATTATTAACTGCACTACAGAACAGCCCAGAGGGAGGAGCTTATCACTGCACTACAATCCATTACACCACAGTGCGATCGCTATTGATTGCAGTTGGTAATGGCGGTACATGGCTGGGATCTGAGTTTTTTTTGACCCCTGCTCATAGTCAGTTCCTGTAAGCCGGCGGTCACATCTATACTCAAAGATGCAGGAAGGGATATAAAACATTTCCTATTTAAAAAATAATAATCTGACGAATCTGTGGCCATGGTATATAAATAGATGAAATGCGTAGGGACACAGATCTATTTATCTGAGCACTCAAAGACAATACCTGTGTATTGTCTACATTTGCCACCAAAGATCGTAGACACTTAAATAACAGAGAGGAATGTC
Source organism: Bufo gargarizans (assembly GCF_014858855.1). NCBI lineage: Eukaryota > Metazoa > Chordata > Amphibia > Anura > Bufonidae > Bufo > Bufo gargarizans. The sequence continues at coordinate 190,845,840 of NC_058088.1, forward strand.
GAGGGGCGCTGCTGAATAACGGTGCCAAAGTTAAAATGTGGACTGACCATCTTTAACCAGTTAAATGTTACTGTGTATCAGGGTATCAACTCAAAGTATTCTACATCTCATCGCCATTGTAATACACTTCACCAGATTGGCAGCAGGATCTGTACAGGCACAATCAGCTTCATGTATCATCCATGAAGAGTAACACAGAAGCCTCTCGAGATACGGGAACTCAAGAACAACGAGGTCTAAGCTAATATGGGGGAGGATGAGGACTATGGAGGTATTAGGGCTGTTTCACACGAGCGGATGCCCTGCGTGACATCCGCTCCGTGAATGACAGCCAAGACCCGATGCAGACTGCAGAGGAACGGAGCATTAACATGACTGATAATGCTCCGTGCCTCTCTGTGACCTCTTTACTACGAAATCAGTGACCACTTTATCTCACTGTGATTTCTTAGTAAAGAGATCACAGAGAGGCACGGAGCATTATCAATCATGTTAATGCTCCGTGCCTCTGCAGTCCGCATCGGGTCTTGGCTGTCATTCACGGAGCGGATGTCACGCACGGCATCCTTTCGTCTGAAACAGCCCTTAGAGATATTACATAAAACCTCTCAATCGCCAATCCGCTGTGTGGAGCGTCACGGGTTGTCACGTACTTTGTCATATTCTTTAGGTAAAACGATAAATCTCTTCTTCTCCACCACGGCCGGGTCTCCACAGACGTAGGTCCAGGAATACTCTGGAGACAGGACCTTGGTGGGTTTGTAATACAGGAAATATCTGTTGAGATAACTCTCATCATGCCAAAGAGCTTCTATGTTTATGTCTTTATCGGCCAGCATGGCGTGGTGGCAATGGTTCGTCAACTTGTAGATCTCTTCCACCGTGCCTCCAAAATGGGACCCTGTGTAATAGAAATCGCCCTCGTCTTCAGGGATGTAACCTGCAGACTCAGGTCGCCTTTCATTGGTGAACTCCTTGCGAGACGCTGTGAAATAACATGAATGCATGACACCATAAACATCACTGAGGATCTCAACCCCAATCTCCCCTCTGAACTCCATGTCCACATCTAGACACACCAGATAGTCCACCTCATTGATGAACCGATCATGGATGTAGTCTCGAATGATCTGCATCCTCCTCATGGTGATGTCCTGCCATCTTTTGTAGGCCGGCACCTCCAGGACAACCAGATTTCTCTTTTCACCCAGTGTAATGTTGGGGACGGCAGCGGGCTGGTCGGTCATTACATAATAAGTGACCCGGTGTCCAGTCATGAAAAACTTCTCAGCTGTGTCCAGAAAATGTTCAATATACTTGGTGTATCTAAAAAAGAGAACAGAAAAAATGGTCAGAAAACATGTGGTTTATAAAGTACACCAATTGGTATTATAGTAGTTATATTCTTGTACATAGGAGCAGTATTATAGTAGTTATATTCTTGTACATAGGAGCGGTATTATAGTAGTTATATCCTTGTACATAGGAGGCAGTATTATAGTAGTTATATTCCTGTACATAGGAGCAGTATTATAGTAGTTATATTCTTGTACATAGGAGGCAGTATTATAGTAGTTATATTCTTGTACATAGGAGGCAGTATTATAGTAGTTATATTCTTGTACATGGGAGGCAGTATTATAGTAGTTATATTCTTGTACATAGGGGCAGTATTATAGTAGTTATATTCTTGTACATAGGAGCAGTATTATAGTAGTTATATCCTTGTACATGGGAGGCAGTATTATAGTAGTTATATTCTTGTACATAGGGGCAGTATTATAGTAGTTATATTCTTGTACATAGGAGCAGTATTATAGTAGTTATATTCTTGTACATAGGAGGCAGTATTATAGTAGTTATATTCTTGTACATAGGGGCAGTATTATAGTAGTTATATTCTTGTACATAGGAGGCAGTATTATAGTAGTTATATTCTTGTACATAGGAGGCAGTATTATAGTAGTTATATTCTTGTACATAGGAGGCAGTATTATAGTTGTTATATTCTTGTACATAGGAGGCAGTATTATAGTAGTTATATTCTTTGTCAATTTTCTTTTTATTGAAAAGAAGCAGGCAACTTATACAAAAGTGACTCTGTATCCACATTGCATATCTGTAGAGTACAAATCAGATCAAAATCAAGGAGGATAGGCACATCCTCACATACATATAAAAGCCATATGAACAGTGACTACAAGCAAGGATAATGCACTGTAACAGACACCTGTATAGGCACTTGAGAAATATTGTGAGGGCATGCCCTACTCATACAATGATGCATACATATATATGTCACTTAGCTTACGGGGTCTCTATGACCTGATGGGGAACAGCGAGGCAACAGGCCTCACTAAAACATTACCAACAATAATGGATCTCTAAGCACAACATACGGGAGTATGAGATAACATGACGTTGGAGGTAGGATGAAGCAGTATCTGTTGAAAGAGTCAATCGACCTTTATTGAGCTGCCACTGGGGGTGACAAACGGTAGCATAACCAGGGGTTCCACATTTTAGAATGCTTCTCGTGCGTTCTAGATTCCCAACTGGCCAGTTCCTCAAGGCGCTGAATGTGGTCTACTTTATTCACACATTGAAGAAGGGTAGGGGGTTCTGCACTAAGCCTCCTCTGAGGGATTAACAATCTCGCTGCATGGATCAATTGTGTGGCCAAGCTACTTCTAGAGGGGGACAAAGCTTTAGTGGGCAACCATAGCAGGACTAGTTCAAGAGACAGCGGTATAACCTTATGTGTAATTGAATTAATGGCTTTAGATACCGCCGCCCCCAAAAAGGATGTATCTTAGGGCAGTACCAGAAAATATGCGAAAGAGTGCCCTCCCCGGCCTTACATCTCCAACACTGGTCGCTGGAGCTAAGACCCCTGAGAAACAGCTGTTTTGGTGTCATATACCATTGAGTAAGTACCTTAAAGGAATGCTCCTGAATCTTGACACACCTGGAAAAACCATGTGAGTGTGCATATAGGCGGAGAACCTCGGTCTCAAAGAAGGTCTTTCCTAATTCTGACTCCCAGGTTTTCAAAAACAGTGGGAGCTTATTAGCGCGGGGTACATTCAGCCCAAGATAAAATAGTGAGATCAATCTACTATGCGGTGAGCTGGAAGACAGAATTTTTTCGAACCAGGTCTGCTCCTTTTCATGGGTCTTTTTATCTAATAGAATCTTGCTGACTGACCTAAGGTCCGCCAAACCTAGAAAATTGCAGGATTGCATGGTCTGATGTAGGGGGTGCTCAGCTGACAGTCTACCTAAGGCAGCATCCAAAAACTCCTTGGTGGAGAAGCCACTGAAGTTGCTCCACACTGGTGGGGAATTTGTTAGCGTAGGTCTCACTGAGTAGGGAGTTAAATCCGCTGGCGTGACTAAGGAGGGGGTACCTAGTAAACCTTGATCTTTATTAAGTTGCTTAATCACCAGACTTGTTCCCTTAAGCAGCGTATGGTTATGCAGGGATGTAGAATTCAAACCCCACAATGCGGCTCTCTGCAAATGGGAAAGTTGGAGCATCTCTAAGGCAGTGCCTAACGTTGAGCAAGTAGGAACGTGAAGTTGCATCCATCTTCTAAGGTGGATTGCCCGATAATATATCTGAACGTCTGGCAATGCAAACCCTCCTTGAGACTTCCTTAAGATCAATCTGTTGTGCGCTAGTCTAGCTCCCTTCCCTCCCCATAGATAAGTAGAGAACAATCTCCGTATCTGCGTGAAAAATGAGGAGGGAAGGAAGACAGGCAGCATTTGCATGACATAGAGTATTTTGGGCAGTACAAATGACTTCAGCAGGTTCTTTCTCCCCATCCAAGATGTGTATGGGATGCGCAGGGGGCCTAGTAGGCGTTGTACCTCAGACAGTAAGGGGATGTAATTCAGCTGGAAAATATTCCTCAAATCAGACGGGATTTTAATTCCCAAGTATGTAATGTGGGAGGATTGCCAGATAAAGGGTGTCGTGGTTTTTAGGGAGGACACACTCTTTGGCGGGGCTGTGATGTTCATAGCCTCAGATTTAGTATAATTCACTTTATACAGGTCCTTCTAAAAAAATTAGCATATTGTGATAAAGTTCATTATTTTCTGTAATGTACTGATAAACATTAGACTTTCATATATTTTAGATTCATTACACACCAACTGAAGTAGTTCAAGCCTTTTATTGTTTTAATATTGATGATTTTGGCATACAGCTCATGAAAACCCAAATTCCCTATCTCAAATAATGATGTTCAGTTATGCACTCAATACTTGGTCGGGAATCCTTTTGCAGAAATGACGGCTTCAATGCGGCGTGGCATGGAGGCAATCAGCCTGTGGCACTGCTGAGGTGTTATGGAGGCCCAGGAGGCTTCAATGCGGCGTGGCATGGAGGCAATCAGCCTGTGGCACTGCTGAGGTGTTATGGAGGCCCAGGAGGCTTCAATGCGGCGTGGCATGGAGGCAATCAGCCTGTGGCACTGCTGAGGTGTTATGGAGGCCCAGGATGCTTCGATAGCGGCCTTAAGCTCATCCAGAGTGTTGGGTCTTGCGTCTCTCAACTTTCTCTTCCCAATATCCCACAGATTCTCTATGGGGTTCAGGTCAGGAGAGTTGGCAGGCCAATTGAGCCCAGTAATACCATGGTCAGTAAACCATTTACCAGTGGTGTTGGCGCTGTGAGCAGGTGCCAGGTCGTGCTGAAAAATGAAATCTTCATCTCCATAAAGCTTTTCAGCAGATGGAAGCATGAAGTGCTCCAAAATCTCCTGATAGCGGCTGCATTGACCCTGCCCTTGATAAAACCCAGTGGACCAACACCAGCAGCTGACATGGCACCCAGACCATCACTGACTGTGGGGACTGGACACTGGACTTCAGGCATTTTGGCATTTCCCTCTCCCCAGTCTTCCTCCAGACTCTGGCACCTTGATTTCCGAATGACATGCAACAGTCCAGTGCTGCTTCTCTGTAGCCCAGGTCAGGCGCTTCTGCCGCTGTTCCTGGGGAATGCGGCACCTGTAGCCCATTTCCTGCACACGCCTGTACACGGGGGCTCTGGATGTTTCTACTCCAGACTCAGTCCACTGCTTCCGCAGGTCCCCCAAGGTCTGGAATCGGTCCTTCTCCACAATCTTCCTCAGGGTCCGGTCACCTCTTCTCGTTGTGCAGCGTTTTCTGCCACACTTTTTCCTTCCCACAGACTTCCCACTGAGGTGCCTTGATACAGCGCTCTGGGAACAGCCTATTCCTTCAGACATGTCTTTCTGTGTCTTACCCTCCTGCTTGAGGGGTCAATGATGGCCTTCTGGACAGCAGTCAGGTCGGCAGTCTTACCCATGATTGCGGTTTTGAGTAATGAACCCGGCTGGGAGTTTTTAAAAGCCTCAGGAATCTTTTGCAGGTGTTTAGAGTTAATTAGTTGATTCAGATGATTAGGTTAATAGCTCGTTTAGAGAACCTTTTCATGATATGCTAATTTTTGGAGATAGGAATTTGGGTTTTCATGAGCTGTATGCCAAAATCATCAATATTAAAACAATAAAAGGCTTGAACTACTTCAGTTGGTGTGTAATGAATCTAAAATATATGAAAGTCTAATGTTTATCAGTACATTACAGAAAATAATGAACTTTATCACAATATGCTAATTTTTTTAGAAGGACCTGTAATTAGAGACTTTGCCAAATAGTTCGAATAGGGAGAGGCGATGTGGGAAGGCCTCGACTGGGCTAGAAACCATCACCAGGAGATCATTGGCATAGGCGACATTGATATATTCGATTGTGTCATTTTTGGCTCTGACCCCTCTTATACCAGGGTGGTCTCTAATGGCTTGGAGAAGGGTCTCCATCACCATAATATAGAGAGCTGGGGATAAGGGTCAGCCCTGTCGGGTGCCATTATGAATGGGGAAAGATGGTGACAAAGTACCATTTACTCGAATTCTAGCGCTCGGATTGGTGTACAAGGACATAATCGCCTTTTGAAATTGCTCCGGGATGCCGAACCTTTGCAATGTCTTCCTCATAAAGTTCCAATTCACCCGGTCGTAGGCCTTCTCCGCATCCACACTCAAAAATGTCAGGGGTGTACCTTGCTTCTTTGCCCACTGAACGGCCGTGACGACTCTGCAGGAGTTATGGTTCCCTTTCCTTCCTGGTACGAAACCAGCTTGGTCAGGATGAATCAATTTAGGGAGGAAGGAGCTGAGGCGAGAGGCCAAGATTTTAGCCCAGATCTTTATATCTACATTTAGGAGGGATATGGGCCTGTAACTCCCGCAGAGCGTGTGGTCCTTTCCAGGTTTAGGCAAAATAGTCACTGTAGCTTCTAAAGATTGGGTAGGGAGATGCCCACCTGTAAGGAGAGAATTACACCAATTCGTAAGTTGTGGCTGTAAAACATCAGCAAACTTCTTGTAGTACCCCACTGGAAAACCATCCGGCCCCGGGCATTTCCCCATGGGCATTGACTTCAGGACCTTTCCCACCTCCTCCTCGGTGACTGGTTCAATCAGTGATGACCCCTCTTCTTTGCTAAGCTGGGGCAATTGTAAATGGGACAGAAAATCATTGATCACAGAATCCGCAGTTGGGTCCGGGCAGTTAGCACCATTATCTAGCCCATATAGGTCTTGATAGAATTTCTGAAATTCTTTAGCTATATCTGCCGTTCTATGCAATGATTTGCCGTCTGAAGATTTTATGCTAGGGATATACATAGAATCCTTCCTTTGTTTGATAAGCGCTGACATCAACTTCGAGCCCCTGTCTCCATGAGAGAAAAAGCGAAACTGAGCGTACTGATACGCTTTAGCGTGACAGACATTAAGGTGGTCTTTTAGTTTCGTTCTCAGGAGAAGGAGCTCTTGTTGAGCTTCCAGGGCTTTAGACCTTTTATGGATAGCCTCAAGATCTGCAATCTGTTTGAGTAGGGAATGCAATGTTTGCTGTCTCTCTCTCTTTTGATTTTGCATCCCAAGGCTATAAATTCTCGCCTCATGACAGATTTGTGTGTTTCCCACACTGTTGCCTGGGAAACATCTGGAGTTGAGTTCTCCCTAAAAAAACCACGACAGCCTCTGTGACAACGCTTCTACTACCTCCCTCTTATCCAGTAGAGTTTCATTAAGTCTCCATTGTTTACTCTGGGGAGGTAAGCTGGAAATGTGTATTACTATCGAGACAGGGGCATGATCGGAAATCGTGATCGGGTCAATCACCGCCTGATCAACCATGTCTATACAAGAATTGGAGATCAAGAGATGGTCCAATCTCTTATAAACATTATGGGAGGCAGAGAAAAAAAGTATAGTCCTTGTCCTTGGGGTGTACCAAGCGCCAGGCATCTATTAGGTTAGCATCTGCAATGTGGGCATTAATGCAGCCCAGGGTCTTCTGGGTTTGCTGAGTGGAACCGTCTGAGGTGTCCATACTAGGATTCAAGGCCACATTAAGATCTCCACCCACAATACAGATCCCCTCAGCAAAAGCCCCGAGTATCTGCAAAGTTTGCGAGATCCAGGCTTTTTGACCCCTGTTGGGGCTATACAGGCTAGCCAGGGTTACAGGTTGGGTGCCTATTACCCCTTTAACAAAAATAAATCTGCCTTCCACATCTGACTGCGTGGCTGACATTTTGAAAGGTATACGTTTGGCTATGGCAATACCCACTCCTCTTTTGGCTTTGTCATAGGTGCTAAGGAACCAACTATTAAAATATCCCTTCTGGAGAGTGGGGACATTTGTGGACCTAAAGTGCAACTCTTGGAAGAAGCATATGTCAGTGTGGGATCTCCGTAACAAACGCACAACCTGTGATCTTTTTTGTGGAGTATTAAACCCCCTTACGTTAAAGGACGTACATTTAATCTGTGACATCTCGCACGGACCTGTGGACGGTACAACAGCAGCCTATCACGTTGTGCAGTAGAGATCCAAAACAACATAAAACCATAACACAGCCATCATTCCTTACAGAACCTAGGAACATGGCCATGCAACAGAACTTAGAGGGGACACATCTGACAACTCCTAACAAGGAGTATACAGTCAGTATGCGATCCTCCATAATAGTGCGCTGACACCAGGACTGCGCTAGTAAACCCCTGATGTAAAGCATGTGGGGGGGTCTAAAGATCATGTACAGATCTCCAGCATCTCGCAGTTCCTGCTAAACCTGGTGCAGTGCAGTAAAGTGCTTCTATTAATATAACCCATAGTGAAAAACACGTGAATACTCATATAACACGCCATGGGGGCACACAGTACCAGAGCATGACCGAAGTATAAGAGTATCAGATTGAACAGATAAACTTATTAAACAAAACCATTGTAAGGCATAGAAATACTTGCAGTATTGAAAATGCAAATGTGAGAACCCGCCAGTCCTTTTACATTACTCATGGGACCAAACCGCCATACAACAGGGGCGAACCCCTAGATCGCGGAGTTCATGTGTCTTTGAGTCTGGTACCCATCTTCCTTTTTGGCATGGCTTTGGACCACCTCTGAACTCCTGGCAATTCTGGCAGCGGAATCCCGATCTCCGCCGAGGGTAGCCATGACGGAATGTCCAACGGGGTGGTCTGGAGTAGCTCCCAAGCTGCAGCTAGATCTCCCGGGACACGGATGGTGCACCTTCTGCCCCCGACCGCGAACGTTAGACCAAAGGGGAACAACCACTTATATAGGGTCTTGATGTGTCGCAGGTGGTCTGTAAGAGGTCGGAGGGCTCTCCTTTTGTTCAGCGTCGTTGGCGCCAAGTCCTGGAACAGCAGGATCACGGCCCCTCGTAGGTGAGGTCTTTTTTCTCCCTAGCTGCCCTCAGCAAGGCCGCCGTATCAGTATACTTCAGCAGGCCACAGATGACATCCCTAGGATTTTCATTATCCTTTGGTTTCGGCTGGAGCGACCGATGAATGCGCTCTATTTCAATGTCAGCTGCACTCTCTGATCCCAGGAGGCTGACAAAGATGGCGGCTGCTGCTTCAGGTAAATCCTCATGCTGCAGCTGCTCCGGGAGGCCTCGCAGCCGAATATTCTTCCTTCTGCTGCTGTTCTCCTGGTCCTCAATGAGGGAAAAAAGCGGTATCCAGGGAGTCCATACAAGCCGCAGTATTATCACCCAGAGTGCGGGCAAAGGAAAGTATATCCGCTTGATTCCCTTCCAGCGTCTCCACTCGGTGCCCTATTTGCTTGATATCGGTTTTGATCTCCTGGAGATCGTGGAGTACGGGGGCAATGGCCGCTGAGAGGGCCTGCTGGAGGAATTTCTTTGATATTGGGGCTATACCAGATAGTTGCGGCCCTTCCTCCAGTTCTCCGGCGGTACTTTCAGTTTCCTGTGACCAGTCGTCTGGTTCAAACGGCGCCATCTTGGTCGCACCGCACACAGCGCCGGAGGGCTTCTGGTTCAAGTATTTTTCCATGTCTGAGACCCCTCGATCCGGTTTCGGAGAGTCGGTTTTGTCTCTAGGAATGCTTCTGCCAATTTTCCCCATACTTTGTTGGGCTGTAGTGCGAAATAAACCAGGTTGCAGGATTGCATGGAGAGGAGCTTCTCCTACATGCGTCTTCTCAGGTCAGCAGTCAGACTCCGCCCCCTAGTAGTTATATATTCTTGTACATAGGATTAGTATTATAGTAGTTATATTCTTGTATATAGGAGCAGTATTATAGTAGTTATATTCCTGTACATAGGAGGCAGTATTATAGTAGTTATATTCTTGTATATAGGAGCAGTATTATAGTAGTTATATTCCTGTACATAGGAGGCAGTATTATAGTAGTTATATTCTTGTATATAGGAGCAGTATTATAGTAGTTATATTCCTGTACATAGGAGCAGTATTATAGTAGTTATAGTCTTGTACATAGGATTAGTATTATAGTAGTTATATTCTTGTACATAGGAGCAGTATTATAGTAGTTATATTCCTGTACATAGGAGGCAGTATTATAGTAGTTATATTCTTTGTCAAATTTATTTTTATTTGAGAAAGGCACAAAGTTATGTAACAGGACATACATCACATGTACCAGACGCAGCTGGCTATAGGCTTGGTCAGCATATACAGTACATCCCAACGAAGGCATACATAACTCCAAACAGTAATAACCTGTGTAAACAGATATCGGGTGGGGAGGGGGTGGGGAGGGGGGGGGGATCGACAAGACAAGGGGAAGATTGGACAGGAGAAGGGGGGGGGGGATAAGGTCAGGTAGATGTCAATCATTCATCATACGGTCTGTCATGATACAACCTAGAATTTGCGATGTTGCTTCCAGGGGGACCATATCTTGAGAAATGCCGCTCTAGAGTGACTTTCCCAGTGGGCCAGCTCCTCAAACCGGAATATTTGATCAACTTTCTCAGTCCACATCACCTGCGAAGGGGCCGCATCATTCTTCCAGAGGAGAGGGACCAGCAGTCGGGCTGCTGTTATAAGCATGGTGGGTAGGCTTGACTTTGAAGGGGTAAGCGTGCTATTAGGGCACCAAAGTAATAGAAGCTTTGCATCTAACTTAACCTGAGTACTGCATATCTTATTAATAGCTGCCACCACCTCGCCCCAAAAAAGCTTGAGTTTCTCGCAACTCCACCAGATGTGAGATAAAGAGCCGGGACCTCCTCCACACCTCCAACAACTGTCTGGGATAGCAGGGTTAAGCTTATGGAGGAATTCCGGCGTTTTGTACCATCTTGTAAGTAATTTATAAGAGTTAGCTTGAATCGTAATGCAGCGGTTGAATCCGTGCGAGTGTGTGAGGATAAACGCTTTTTCAGGTTCCGATAGTGTTATGGACAATTCTTTCTCCCAGGCTGCTAGGTACCACAGATCTGGAGGCATGGAGGAGAGCAGCTCCTTGTAAAAAGTGGAGAGAGGTCTCTTTGGGCGAGTGGTGATAGAGAGTTTCCTTTCTAACCACGAGGGATCCGTAGTGGGCCTAGGAAGCGCTGCTAAGCACGCCAAATCTTTTTTAAAAGCCATGACCGACAGGAAAGAGGCGCTCTGAACACTTGGGATCGCGTCTATTTTGCTCCAGTCTAAGGCACCTGATTCAGTCGTGATATCTTGTAGTTTGAGGTCGGACAGTAATGCCCAAATTCCCGCTGCCCTAGATGTGGTAGGATGAATATATGCCTGCAGCAGTTGTAGGGGAAGGTTCAAACTCGGAAACTGGAGGGTAGAAGAGCTATAGATCGTAAAGGTGAGAGGAAAATAAACAGCGTTGCGGCACTCACCAGGATAAGAAATCTTTATTGTGGCTTCCTTTAGAAGAAGATGATACATGTGGGTCCAGAGGCGGATACACTGTTGTGGGCGGCGACGGCCGTTTCGCGCGTATAGCTCTTCTATAGAAGAGCTATAGAGTTTGGACCACTCTGTTAATAAACCCTTCCACAAGGGTGAGGCAAACTTATTGTTGGCGGTGCATTTACGTAAGCCCCAAAGAACTAGTTTATCATTATATGAGAGCATATTGCATTCCAGTCGGGAGACAAGGCCGGGGGGACGCCAAGATAGGAGACTAAGGGCTCTATTTAGCATTGACGCCCTATAATAGAGGTACATGTCAGGTAGGCCGAAGCCTCCCAACCTTCTCTCCCGAGTGAGAATGGCATACGCCAGTCTAGGGGACTTGCCTGACCACACAAATGCCGAGAAGACCCTGCGGACCTCCACAAAGAAGGAATGGGGTAGCCAGATAGGAAGTGTTTGGATGAGATAGAGCAGTTTGGGGACAATAAAAGCTTTGAGGTAATTTTTCCGTCCTATCCATGAAATAAACGGGAGCTTTAGAGAGTGTAGGTGAGATCTAATGGATTTAAGCAAAGGGGCCTGATTCAGCTCGAAGAGCTCCTCTGGTTTTGCTGAAATGTTAGTACCCAGAAATGGGATTGACTTAAGGGCCCACGAAAAGGCAGTGGAGCCTTTAAGCGTGTCAACAAAAGAGGGTGGGCAAGAGATATTCAGGGCCTGTGACTTAGTATAATTAATCTTAAAGTTTGAGACCATTCCATATTCTTCAAAAAGGGCCTGAAGTCTGGGAAAAGAGGATAAAGGATTGGACGTTATGACCAATAGATCGTCCGCAAAAGCAGCCGTCAGATGAGTCTGTGACCCTAAAGTGATACCTAAAATGTCCGGGTCCTGCCTGATCTTGGCCAGCAGGGTCTCCATGACAATAACAAAGAGAGCAGGTGAGAGAGGGCAGCCTTGTCTCGTCCCATTAGTGATGGGAAAGGATGGGGACAGTGTTCCATTGATACGTATTCTGGCAGAAGGGAGCGAATAAAGTGAGAAGATGGATTGGATAAACTGATCCGGAAGACCACATTTCAACAAAGCTCGCGACATGAATTGCCAGCTAATCCTGTCGAAGGCCTTCTCGGCATCCGTACTAAGTAGTGCTAGTGGTATGGAGTGCTTTCGGGCATGTGTAATCAGTTGTATGACACGGACCGTATTCTCACTCCCCTGTCTGCCAGAAACGAATCCCACCTGCTCCTCGTTGATAATGCCAGGGAGAACCGCCTGAATCCTTTGAGCCAAAATCTTGGCCCACCACTTCACGTCTGTATTCAGAAGCGAAATTGGACGGTAACTCCCGCAGTTTAGGGGATCCTTATTTTCTTTATGTATCACTGTGATGTGGGCAGCAAGCGATTGGGGCGGGAGGGAACCCCCCTGGAGTAAGTGGTTACATAGGATGTTAAACTGGGGGATTAGAATGTGCTTAAAGGTTTTGTAGTAGGAGATGGTGAAACCATCAGGGCCAGGGCTTTTCCCTGAAGGGATGGAGGAGAGGACCTTACCAATTTCAGTATCAGTGATGGGTGATAAAAGCTGGGCTGACTGCGCTGGAGTAATAGCAGGCAACTGAAGGGAGGAGAGAAATTTCTCCGTTGCTTCTCCTAATTGGTCTGGTGAGAGACCATCCGGTGTTTTAAGATTATATAGGTCACTATAGAAGGCGCAGAAGGATTTTGCGATATCTGGAGTACTTTTATGAAGAACTCCTTGACTATCTTTAACTGCGGTGATAAAGGAATCAGTTTTCTGCTTCTTGACTAAAGCGGACATTAACCTGTTTCCCCTATCTCCGTGGGCATAGGAACGGAATTTGGCTCTAAGTAGGAGTTTTGCTGAAGTGACATTCATCAGGTTTTTGAGCTTAGTGCGGGCTTCCGCGAGCTCTGCGGCACAGCTAAGAGCCTGGGAAGTTTTATGTGATAGCTCTAGAACCTGGATCTGGGAGAGAAGTGACACCATGGCTTGACTTCGTTGTCTTTTAATATGGGCACCTAAAGCTATTAGTTCCCCTCTAAGGACCGCCTTATGGGTTTCCCAAATAATGGAAGGGGAGGGTGCATCAGATCCTGAAGCGTTAGCTGTGAAGAAATCAGTTATGATAGAGGAGAGTTTAGCAGCATGGGAGGGGTCCGATATGACGGTCTCGTTTATGCGCCAATTCCATTCCCTCTTTGGGAGGTCCTGCAGAGAAATGCTCAGGAATACAGGGGCGTGATCAGACAGGGTGATGTTCCCTATGTGAGAACCGATAGCCCTTTTCGCAAAGGATTTGGATAAGAATAAATAGTCTAGCCTATGGTAGGACAATTTAGCTGCTGAGTAAAAGGAAAAGTCCCTACCAGTGGGGTTAGTGGAACGCCAAACATCTAAGACTCCCAACCTCTGTAAGGCCCGTTTAAGGCGTCTTAAGCGAACGTGTGTAATGGCCGATTTCCCAGTTGAAGAATCTAGTGCAGGTTCAAGGGTAGCATTAAAGTCACCTCCTAAAATAACCATTCCCTCCTTAAAGGAGGACAATAATCCCAGGGTCTGAACGAGCCAAGCAACCTGTCTTCTGTTGGGGGCATATACAGTTGCCAGGGTAACAGGAGTGTCAGCGATAGTGCCCTTAACAAACAGGTAACGACCCTCAGGGTCTGCAGAGACGGCAGAATGCTTAAAGGGGAGCTGTTTGTGGACCGCTATGCTGACACCCCTGCTAGCCGAACTGTAAGTGCTGTGGAACCACTGAGAAAACCGTTTGGGGGGCAATTTGGGGGTCTTACCCTCACGGAAGTGGGTTTCCTGGAAGAATGCTATAGACACTTTATCCCTCTGTAAAAGGGCCAAGATTTGGGACCGCTTGCAAGGCTCGTTCATTCCCCGGGCGTTAAAGGAAGATATCACAATAGACGACATTCTGGAATAAAAAATGGACATTCAGCATCTGACAATGCAATGTATGACATCTGGTGGTGAAGGAGGGGGGAGGGAGACACAAAAGGGAAGGAGGGGAGACATACAGGTGAGGTACACAACGATAGTAGTGCAAACATAAATTGCAGAAAATGCAGGAAGAGCTCTACTGAGCACCCGACAATGCGACCCTTTCTCATGGCGGCGTCCAGCCGGGGTCTGTCAGGCGAGGGGCCTCGCAGAGCTGAGGAGGACCACTTAACGGTCACCCCAATACAGAACAAAGAAAGGAATAAAACAGGGGAATAGCCCATGGGTAGCATCGGGTTAACCCCTGCAGATGAAAAGAAGAGCAAGGGGGGTAGGCAAGGGCCATAACTACAAATAAACCTGAGTCTGGAGCTGTATGGGACCCAGCATAACAGTGGAACAATGTCCTTTATAACAGGCTGATAAGACTGAGCAGGAATCAGCCCCAGCATCCGCATGGAACCAGGGGAGGCCATACCTTCAGACCATAAGGCCCTAAGTCCCAGGCGATTCTACTGGAGCCAGAAACAACCGATCGACTGCATCAGCATAGCGTCCTTTCAGGGCAGAGGGTAAGTAGATTTGTCAGCCCTAGGTTTGGGCGATTTCTTATTATGGACAGGGCGCCATTCGGCTGACTGGGGAGGCGGGAGCAGCGGTTCTTTCATGTCCGCCGGCATCCAGGAGGGGATCTCTATCGGGCTCAACCCTAGCTGGGCCCAACTAACCTGTAGGTCGCCCGGCGTGCGGATGGAGATCTGCCGGCCATTCTTGAGGACCGCGATCCCGAACGGATAGAGCCAGCGAAACGGGGTGCCCGCAGCTCTGAGTGCTTCCAGGAGCGGCTTAAGAATGCGCCGCTTAGCGAGTGTGGACGGCGCCAGGTCCTGAAAGAACATGACCGCCGCGCCATCATACTGCAGCTGCTCCCTCTCTCTTCCCGCCCTCATGAGAGCCGCGGTATCCAGGAAACTAAGGAGGCCACAGATTACATCCCGCGGGGGCTCAGTGTTCTTAGGCTTAGGCCGAAGTGCCCGGTGAATGCGCTCGATCACGATCCCGCTTGCTCTCTCCGGTCCCAGCAGGTCTGCGAAGATCTCGTGCGCCACTTTGCCAAGCGCTTCATTAGCAAATGTCTCTGGAATCCCACGGATCCTCAAATTCCTCCGGCGACTTCGGTTTTCTTGGTCTTCAACCCGCAGGAGCGCCTCGTTGAGCAGGTCAGTATGAGAACCGATAGCCTTATATGTCTGCTGTTCTCTTTTAAGGGCAGCCTCCTGGGCACTTTCCAGGTCTGACACCCGGTGACCTATGTTCCGGAGGTCTTCTTTAATTTCGGACAGGTCCCTCTTTATCGGAGCTAGTGCCGAGTTCAGCACATCTAGTAATGCCTCTTTAGTGAATGAGCCCCTCTGTTTCTTCGATCTGCTAGTCGAGGCATCTGAAATACTGCCGCCATCTGTATCTTCTTCTGCATCTGATATCAGGGCCGCAGCAGGCGCCATCTTGGGGGTCTCACTCGACCGTAACTTCGGTTGCTTTTTCAAGAACTGATCCATGTCAGGCTGTTTAGATCTGACTGGAGTCGATTCCACTGGATCCTTAAATCGGTCCTTGCCCACCCTGCCCATCAGTGCTGAACTATATGCTGAAAATAGGGGTTAAATCGCCGACAAGGATGAGGAGCTCAGCAGCACGCAGCCATTCAGCTAGGCAGCCAGGCTCCGCCCCCATAGTAGTTATATTCTTGTACATAGGAGCAGTATTATAGTAGTTATATTCTTGTACATAGGAGGCAGTATTATAGTAGTTATATTCTTGTACATAGGAGCAGTATTATAGTAGTTATATTCTTGTACATAGGAGCAGTATTATAGCAGTTATATTCTTGTACATAGGATCAGTATTATAGTAGTTATATTCT
The DNA here is from genome assembly GCF_014858855.1 of Bufo gargarizans. Classification (NCBI taxonomy): domain Eukaryota; kingdom Metazoa; phylum Chordata; class Amphibia; order Anura; family Bufonidae; genus Bufo; species Bufo gargarizans. The sequence goes on from NC_058088.1 coordinate 190,862,015, forward strand.
TGTACATAGGAGCAGTATTATAGTAGTTATATTCCTGTACATAGGAGGCAGTATTATAGAAGTTATATTCTTGTACATAGGAGCAGTATTATAGTAGTTATATTCTTGTACATAGGATTAGTATTATAGTAGTTATATTCTTGTACATAGGAGCAGTATTATAGTAGTTATATTCTTGTACATAAGAGCAGTATTATAGTAGTTATATTCTTGTACATAGGAGGCAGTATTATAGTAGTTATATTCTTGTACATAGCAGTATTATAGTAGTTATATTCTTGTACATAGGAGGCAGTACTATAGTAGTTATATTCTTGTACATGGGAGCAGTATTATAGTAGTTATATTCTTGTACATAGGAAGCAGTATTATAGTAGTTATATTCTTGTACATAGGAGGCAGTATTATAGTAGATATATTCCTGTACATAGGAGCGGTATTATAGTAGGTATATTCATGTACATAGGAGCGGTATTATAGTAGTTATATTCTTGTACATGGGAGCGGTATTATAGTAGTTATATTCTTGTACATAGGAGCAGTATTATAGCAATTATATTCTTGTACATAGGAGGCAGTATTATGGCAGTTATATTCTTGTACATAGGAGGCAGTATTATAGTAGTTATATTCTTGTACATAGGAGCAGTATTCTAGTAGTTATATTCTTGTACATAGGAGCAGTATTATAGTAGTTATATTCTTGTACATAGGAGGCAGTATTTTAGTAGTTATATTCTTGTACATAGGAGGCAGTATTTTAGTAGTTATATTCTTGTGCATAGGAGGCAGTATTATAGTAGTTATATTCTTGTACATAGGAGCAGTATTATAGTAGTTATATTCTTGTACATAGGAGCAGTATTATAGTAGTTATATTCTTGTACATAGGAGGCAGTATTTTAGTAGTTATATTCTTGTACATAGGAGGCAGTATTATAGTAGTTATATTCTTGTACATAGGAGGCAGTATTATAGAAGTTATACTATATAGAATGTATATAGAATGAGTGTGAATTGTCTGGATTTCCTTACTTTCTAATAGCAAACACAGTCAGTCCAATGCGAACTCTTCTCTTGTGGAATTGTGCGTTGAGTATGTCTATATTGTAGAGTCTATTCCATACAATCGGCGCTAGCCATGGAGTCACCGAGAGAACATCTCTCCGTCTGGAAGAAAGAAGAGCATTAATCATTACATCTATTGGGTCTTCTTTTCCAAGTAGATGAAAGTGTTATTCCAGTTTGCATTTGGCCGTGTCTTCCACAAGTAATAAAGCCCGGAGATCTCGCTCTCTAGACAATTGCTCCCTCTTCCATTTTCAACCACCAGATTTAAATTTTAGTAGGAAATGCAGCCAAACTGTTATCTAGAAATAATATGTAATCTCGAGAATGTGCTTTTATCCCCGCCCTTACCCAAATTGTTTGATCTTAATAAATGTCCAATTTTGAAATGTTTTTTGTTCAATAAATTAATTATGTCGGCACTACCTCCCTCTGCTCAGATCACTGCGATACCATTGAACTCTATGGAACTTGTTCAGGGACGACAAGCAGTGGATAAGTGGTGCTCTGCATCAAATACCTGACGGTCCAATCTTGAAAAAATGAAAATGCGTCGCTCACCATAAAATCTTTACTTTGTTAATAAATCCATAAAATACACCGGCTTTGAAGTCAGGGCTGCATTGTTTCATCTTTTGAAAATTTAAATGGTTTTTCTGTTTTGGAGTGTCATTTTTTGATAGAATAATGTAATAACAAAGACAAATAATAAAGTAAATACAGTAGCCATACTCACTAGAGAAAATTTACTAAAGCTAAAGCTACGTTATAAATGTGAGATTCTTGGCAAATGCATTTTATACAAAATTATTTGTGCCTGTCCGCCAACGACAAGGCGATCTCTTAGGACAGGAAACTACACTAAATACTATCTCCTACTGGCCTCCATAAAATACAGGGAATGCAGGGTTTCCACATGCATGCTGAGCCCAGTCTGTATTTTACCTCTACTGGTGCCAAATGGCCTCCAATAAATGCACACAGAAAGCAGAATAGTGTAATAGGCTTGGAAACATAAGCAGAATAAAAAACAGGATTCTGTAAAAAACAAACGGATCTTGTTGTAAGTGTTTGAGCCATTTCTGTTTGGGATCTGTTGTACCATCGTGTCATGGTTTTATAGGAGTGCTCTTGTATCTTTATGCATGGATGATGGATTTGTCTTATTTCTTGTTGGGGAAAAAGACTTGTCAAGTTCTCACTTTCATTCTCCGATATATGCAGGTGTAGCTTTCTCAGAGGTGGAGTTCAATGACTTAAGAAATGAAATAATATGTCTCGGAAGATTTTCACCTGTAGCTAGTTTCTTAAACCATGATGGGGCTGTAGTGGTATCGTATTTGTCGGCTAGTATTTTGCTGGAGCACTCCAATTCCTGTCTAGCAAAAAAATTGCCCTTTTTCAATTACTTGTCCTTTTGGTCTTTAAAAGTTGTCAAGAGTAAGGAGATTGGAATAGTTTTCAGAAGCTTCCAAAAAGGGGGGTTTCAGCGTGTATAGAGCGCATAGTTAGATATATTCCTTTAGTGAGCCTCTGCCGGCTGGTCTAAGCCCCATAGCCCTGCGAGTTGTCTACCTGACATGAGTGCTAACTCGATGTTAGAACCTAGCGTTCTATATTTGGGGATACATAATTGAAGCCACCTTTTTAGTTGTATAGCCTTATAATATGTCTGTAAATCGGGCAGTCCAAAACCACCTTCCGCACAGCTCTTCATCAGTTTGTCATATGCCAATCTCAGTTTTTTACCATTCCGGAGAAAGGTTGTAGAGATGGTTCTGACCTGTTTGAAGAATACCTGTGGGAGATGTATGGGAACCATATGCAATAAATATTAGTTTTGGGACAATGTAAGTTTGAAGCAAGTTTTTCCGTCCTAACCAGGACACCCATGGCAGAGATAAAGATTTGCAATTGAGTCTTAATCTTTTTCAGGAGTGGTAGATAATTGGATCTATATAATCTTATAGGATCGTTAGTAAGTACAATTCCTAAGTATGGCGATGAGTTTAGGTTCCATTTAAGGGGGAAGGATGTTAAGCAAATTAATTGTTCCCATAGCCTCCGACTCAGAACGTGATCCGAATGTTCTAAAGATTTACAGAATTTGTGGGAATGCTTGTTTGGGGTTCGTGATGAGCTGTAGGAGATCGTCTGCAAACGCTGCACATTTGTGCTCTCTATTTTATCTACCGTCAATCCTTTTATAAGAGGGTTGTCTCGAAAATCCTGTAGTAAGGTCTCCATAACCAATCTGAATGAGGGGGAAAAGGGGCACGTTCCGTTAGTGATGTGGAAGGCTTTCGATAAGCTACCATTCACTCTGACTCTTGCACTTGGTCAGTGGTATAAAGACATAATTGCTCGAATAAACATATCAGGGAGACCGAATCTGTGTAATGTGCGTTGCATATATAGCCAATCTACTCTATAGAAGGTTTTTTCAGTGTCTGTACCTAGGAGCACCAGGGGTAGCGCTTTTTTCTTTGCCCATGCGATAATAAGTCTGCAAAACTGAAGGTTTCCCTCTCTGCCCAACACAAATCCCATCTGCTCTTGAGGTATAAGTCTAGGGATAAGAGTATTGAGTCTATATGCTAACAATTTAGCCCATATTTCAACATATAGATGAGTAGTGAGATGGGTCTATAACATTCTGTACTATCCTTACCTTCTTTAGGGATGATGGTAATGGTAGCTTCTAACGCCTGTCTTGGCAGGGGTTCTCCCCAAGCCAAAGCCTGACACCATGGGGCTCTAATACAGGAAGTAACTTTTTATGATAGCCTGCTGGAAGGCCATCTGGCCCTGGGGATTTACCTATAGGTATGGTCTTAATGATCTTTGTGACCTCTTCCTCTGTGATAGGTGCTAAGAGAGGTGAAACCTCTCCTTTCATCAGTCTCGGAAGATTAAGATTGTTCAAGAATGCATCTGTGCGATGTTCCCGGTCTATTTCCGTTTGGTTTCCAGATGCAATAGAATGAGTGTTATCTAAATTGTATAAGTTTGTGTAATAAGAGCAAAACTCTTCCGCTATGTCTTTCGGTGAGGAACCAGTTGACCCTCTAGGTCAGGCATGGCCAACCTGAGGCTCTCCAGCTGTTGCAAAACTACAACTCCCAGAATGCTTAGACTGCCTACAGCTATCAGCCTGCAGCAGGGCATGGTGGGAGTTGTAGTTTTACAACAGCTGGAGAGCCGCAGGTTGGCCATGCCTGCTCTAGGTGTTTTAATCTCAGAGATATGTTGTGTTTCAATCCTCTTCTTGATGAGATATCACATTATCTTGTTTCCCTTATCTCCATGCATATACTGTTTAAATTTGGCATATTGGTATGCTTTGGCGCACTTTATATTGAGGAGGTCTTTGAGCTGTCTTCTCAATATGAGAAGTTCATCCTGTACTAAAGGTAGAGTCTTAGATCTTTTATGAGTGGCTTCAATAGTGTCAATCTGACCCAATAAAGAACTAAGCTTTTTCTGTCTATCTTTTTTTGAGTTTAGAACCTAACGCTATGAGTTCACGTCTGATGAAGGCCTTGTGGTCTTCCCAAACTATGGTCTGGGAGGTATCTGATGGTTTATTATCCTGGAAATTTTGAGAGAGTTTTCGTGAAATATCTGATAAATGGTTCTTGGAATCCGTTAGGGTCTCATTTAAACGCCACATCCACTCGCGGGTGTGTAGTGTGTCAAAGGAGAGTGTGGTTATTACCGGAGCATGATCTGATACAGTGATGGGGCCAATAGTGGAATTACGTAGCGTATCAATGTGTGTCTCTGACAAGAGAATATAATCTTTGATATGAGTGGTGGACCGCGGAGAAGTACGTATTTTCCCAGTCAGAGGTATTTAGTGTTCTTCATGAGTCAATGAAATGATTGCCTTTTTTATGCCTCCTAGTGTTTTTTGGGACTGAGCTGAAGTGCCCGAAGAGGAATCAAGTATATGGTATAAAGACACATTAAGGTCTCCTCCTATTATCTTGACCCCTTCAGCAAAGTCTTGGAACCTAGCTAGGGTAGATTTAATCCGTTTATGTTGGTGGGTATTGGGAGCAAGGGACACTAAGGCTTGCCCAATTTTACCCTTGACAAATGGGAACCTGCCTTCTGGGTCCTGTTGTGTTAAAATGTTGACGAAGGGCAAGTCCTTACTTATTGAGATACGGACGCTGTTTGATAGGTGCAATGGAACCATTGTGAGAAGTGTGTACGAGAAAAATGAGGCACCCTACCTACTTCGAGGTGAGTTTCTTGTAGAGAACAAATATCACACCTACCTCTCTTCAATAAGGTAAGGATTTTCAACAGTTTTTGAGGTGTGTTGTGGCCTCTACCATTGAAGGTGAATACTTTCACCACTGCCATATGGTGGCAGTTTTCACGTGCCACTCAAGCCTCCAATAAGTTGTCCAGGCCCGTGTCAAAAACAAAACATAAATTAAAACACAAACTAAAGAACATTGTATGGTTTTTCGTACTTGTTTATTGCTGGATATGCCAGGTCCCCTGACTGAACACAGGGTCATTGGCACAAGAGGCAATAAAACCTAAGTGGTCTCATAGCTGAGCCACTGTTTAGGGGTGTGCGGGGGCAGGCATTGTTGGCTAAGCATCCCAACCCGTACCCTTACACCTGTGCTTCTTATAACTAGTATACCTTCTCCCCAGAATAAAACAAAGTTATTGCATATTAGACAGTATGTAAGAGAAGGAAGATATTAAACAGTAAGAAGAAGAGGATGCCAGAGGTTTAGATGGTTAAATATCTCTTACTCATGTCTCTGAGTCCTCTAGTGGTGATAATCGGTAATACATCCTCATCTCCTAATGCAGTGTATATCTGCACTTCTATGTGGATCCTCATTACTTCTTGTCTAGTCCATAAATCTTTATAGGTGATGAAGTGGAGAAATAGAAGAAGACTCGAGATGGATCGTCTCTGAACCTATATAGTAGAACGGTGATGGTATTACTTCTAGATTGCCTAGTTTGCTTGAAGTTACTTGAATCTTGGGGCTTGCAAGTGTTCAAAGACGATCAGATAGTCTGCAACAACTATATGTCTTTGCTGTTAGAGGCGCTCTGCTTGGGTATTACGTTAGTAGGCAGCTTTGGTAGATTGGGCATAGTAGTATCTGCCCGGACTCGATGGGTAACGGTGAAATCTCTAAAGCGCTCCATGCAGTGTCTAAGTCCTGTGGCGTGCGGATAATGCAGCGGCGGACATTTTTTGTGTAAAAGTGAGGCCAAAAGGATAGAGCCACCTGTATAACAGTTTCTGGCGTCTCAGCTGGTCCGTTAGTGGTTTCAAGGCACGGTGCTTAAACAGAGTTGAAAGGGCCACATCTTGAAAAAGCGAAACCGTCGATTCTCCAGCTCTTGTATCTCTTGTATCGGCGGGGCTAAGGCTGGTGTCTCTTGTATCGGCGGGGCTAAGGCTGGTGTCTCTTGCATCGGCGGGGCTAAGGCTGGTGTCTCTTGTATCGGCGGGGCTAAGGCTGGTGTCTCTTGCATTGGCGGGGCTAAGGCTGGTGTCTCTTGCATCGGCGGGGCTAAGGCTGGTGTCTCTTGCATCGGCGGGGCTAAGGCTGGTGTCTCTTGCATCGGCGGGGCTAAGGCTTGTGTCTGTTGCATCGGCGGGGCTAAGGCTTGTGTCTGTTGCATCGGCGGGGCTAAGGCTTGTGTCTGTTGCATCGGCGGGGCTAAGGCTTGTGTCTGTTGCATCGGCGGGGCTAAGGCTTGTATCTCTTGTATCGGCGGGGCTAAGGCTTGTGTCTGTTGCATCGACGGGGCTAAGGCTTGTGTCTGTTGCATCGACGGGGCTAAGGCTTGTGTCTGTTGCATCGGCGGGCCTAAGGCTTGTATCTGTTGCATCGGCGGGGCTAAGGCTTGTGTCTTGCATCGGCGGGGCTAAGGCTTGTGTCTGTTGCATCGGCGGGGCTAAGGCTTGTGTCTCTTGCATCGGCGGGGCTAAGGCTTGTGTCTGTTGCATCGGCGGGGCTAAGGCTTGTGTCTGTTGCATCGGCGGGGCTAAGGCTTGTGTCTGTTGCATCGGCGGGGCTAAGGCTTGTGTCTGTTGCATCGGCGGGGCTAAGGCTTGTGTCTGTTGCATCGGCGGGGCTAAGGCTTGTGTCTGTTGCATCGGCGGGGCTAAGGCTTGTGTCTGTTGCATCGGCGGGGCTAAGGCTTGTGTCTGTTGCATCGGCGGGGCTAAGGCTTGTGTCTGTTGCATCGGCGGGGCTAAGGCTTGTGTCTGTTGCATCGGCGGGGCTAAGGCTTGTGTCTGTTGCATCGGCGGGGCTAAGGCTTGTGTCTGTTGCATCGGCGGGGCTAAGGCTTGTGTCTGTTGCATCGGCGGGGCTAAGGCTTGTGTCTGTTGCATCGGCGGGGCTAAGGCTTGTGTCTGTTGCATCGGCGGGGCTAAGGCTTGTGTCTGTTGCATCGGCGGGGCTAAGGCTTGTGTCTGTTGCATCGGCGGGGCTAAGGCTTGTGTCTGTTGCATCGGCGGGGCTAAGGCTTGTGTCTGTTGCATCGGCGGGGCTAAGGCTTGTGTCTGTTGTATCGGCGGGGCTAAGGCTTGAGACAAGGTGGCTTTAAAGAAAGATTTTGTGAGCGCACCGCTATCTGCAGCTTGTGCGAGTTCACTGGCGTGGAGTCTCTGTCTTCTTCCTCTCCTTCAGAGTCCCGCCCATAGGCCTGATGCGCCATCTTGTCTGGGTGCGCTGGTGACGCTGTAAGTTTCTTGAGAAATCTATCCATTTCTGCTTGGATCTCCTTTTGTTTTGGGGTACCCAGAGTCTCCCTGGGTCTGTTTTTGCCTATTTTAACCGATGTGAAGCTGTCTCTGGCGTGTGGCAGCTATGAAGCTCTCTCTCAGACCTCCGTCTTGTTCGGTGGTTACGCTCCGCCCCGAAATCCTTTATTTTTTTTTTTCTTTCCAAGGAAAAAAGCACTGCATGCAGGACTTTTATTCCCATGTAAATAAAATGGATCTCAGACGGAAATGGCTCAAACGCTTGCAACAGGATAATTTATATTATATATTTTTTTTTTTTGTTATCTGACGGATCAGAAGAACGGAAAGCTAAACGAGGATGTGAACTCAGTCTTAGGAGGAATGTGTCCTGCAGTACAGCATACAGAGCGTGCGCTGGAAGATGCAAGTTCCCGAAGGGGAGGTGAGTGGCACCAGCCGTGAAGATGCACCACCTCAGGGCCCTGATGGGGCGAGGATGCAGCCGGGCAGTAGAGAGAAGCTGAGGTCCAGAGTATAAGGCTGGTTTCACACGAGCGTTGCGGAAAAAGATGTGGGTGCGTTGCCGGAACATGCACGATTTTGCCGCGTGAGTACAAAACATTGTAATGCGTTTTGCACACGCGTGAGAAAAATCGGCATGTTTGGTACCCAAACCCGAACTTCTTCACAGAAGTTCGGGTTTGGGATCGGGGTTGTGTAGATTGTATTATTTTCCCTTATAACATGGTTATAAGGGAAAATAATAGCATGCTGACTACAGAATGCATAGTACAACAGGGCTGGAGGGGTTAAATCTTTTTTTTTAACTCGCCTTAATCCACTTGCACGCGCAGCCCGGCTTCTCTTCTGTCTTCATTCATCTTTGCTGTGCACAGGATTAGGACCTTTGATGACGTCACTGCGCTCATCACATGGTCCATCGCATGATCTTTTACCATGGTAATAGATCATGTGACGGACCAGGTGATGAGCGTAGTGACGTCACCACAGGTCCTTTTACTGTGCACAGCAAAGATGAATGAAGACAGAAGAGAAGCCGGGCTGCGCGTGCAAGTGGATTAAGGTGAGTTTAAAAAATATATATATTAACCCCTCCAGCGCTATTTTACTAAGCATTCTGTATTAAGAATGCTATTATTTTCCCTTTATAGCCATGTTATAAGTGAAAATAATAATGATCGGGTCCCCATCCGCGTTCGCACTTGCTTGTGATTTTCACGCAGCCCCATTCACTTCTATGGGGCCTGCGTTGTGTGAAAACGCACAATATAGAGCATGCTCCGATTTTCACGCAACGCACAAGTGATGCGTGAAAATGACCGCTCATCTGCACAGCCCCATTGAAGTGAATGGGTCCGGATTCAGTGCGGGTGCAACGCGTTCACCTCCCGCATTGCACCCACGCGGAAATCTCGCCCGTGTGAAAGAGGCCTAAGGGTAGAAAAAGACACCGTGCCCCTGCCTTATAAAAGGTGCCACCTAGAAATGCCACACCCGGGGGTACAGACTATGTGCAATGCTGCGTGTCGTGAGGAGAGGAATACCATGACCTCTTAGTGCCCTGAGAAGGAGAGCGGGTGCAATAGCCTGCACAGTCACTATTGCCATCTTTATTGCTGCAACCAGAGGAGACTCCATCGACAGAAGGGATGCTCAACCTGCGGCCCTTCAGCTGTTGTAAAACTACAACTCCCACCATGCCCTGCTGTAGTATGATAGCTGTAGGCTGTCCAGTTATGCTGGGAGTTGTAGTTTTACAACAGCTGGAGGGCCGCAGGTTGGGCATCCCTGATCTAGAGTGTCGATGCCAAGAGTGAGCAGTTACCACCTAAAGACCTAGACATCCTAGACACTAGAGGGAGATAGGGAGCCCCTAGTATAAATGTCCAAGCCCAGACAGGGAGGTTTCAGGTCATAGTCAGGAGTCTGTGGAGACAGAAGTGAGAAGGCACCAGCCAGAGATTTGCTGAGGGCCTCCTCCTGACATGCAGCTGGATAGTCCAGGCTTCTAGTTGCCACCAGGAGGCTAGTGGAGAAGTACAGCCTGCCTGGAGATCCTAAATCCAGCTAGCACAGATGAAGTTACCCCAGTAGTAGGGATGGTCCTCCTGGGAGCAACCTGCAGCCACCTACAACCAGCTCAGATAAGTAAGCTGATGGGCAGAGGTACTATAAGATAAAGGCAAGGGTCAATACGGGAGGAAGATTTATTACCAAGGATTCAAGCCAGCAATTAGGCATCCGGGCCTTGGGATCCAGCCAGCCAGGATAGCTGAGGGGATAGTGCAGCCTGGTCTGCGAAGCATTAACTGTTTACCCTCCAAGTATTTTGCATGTTTATTACCTGCCATATTGAGAAATAAGCCTGCTGGTGGAACATTGTTTTATCAGTGACTGCATCACCAACTGTATGTACAAAGTTTGGACTGTTTCCAAGTAAAGCAACGTTTGGTTCACCATACCATCTGTGTACCTCAGTTACTACTGCTATAAATCGGTGTGTGCCACCGTTACAGGCACTGGCGTCACTATCCTTAAAGGGACCTTGCCTCAGGCACTCAAAATACCTGCAACATCCAGGGCACCTCGTCCACCATCAGGCCTGGTCCCTACATCCAGAGTGTGCCCCAGAGGAACTGGTGTCTACCTCTCCTTCACTGCCGCATGCCTGTCCAGGGTTCTCCTCCAAACAGTGAGTAACCCTTGATTGCCCATAACCGTGACCTCACTATCGCTATACCCTGCAGATCCGGCACTAATACATTCCTATGGGAAAAAATGCTGTATCCGGCATTCAGGCAAGTCTTCTCCTGAACAGTCAAAATGACTGAACTGAAGACGTCCTGATGCATCCTGAACGGATCGCTCTCCATTCAGAATGAATGGGGATAAAACTGATCAGTTCTTTTCCGGTATAGAGCCCCTAGGACTGAACTCTATGCTGGAAATGAAAAACGCTAGTGTGAAAGTACCCTTATTATTTATTATTATTATTATTTAAGCGCCATTCATTCCATAGCGCTGTACATATGATAAGCGGTGCACATACATAACAGACAATTGTACTAATCATAAACAAGATGAGTTACAGACTGGTACAGAAGGAGAGAGGTCCCTGCCCGCGAGGCTTACAATCTACATGGTATGGGAGAAGGACACAGTAGGTGCGGGCGATGTTGGTCATGGCGGCATAGAGGCAGCAGGGTCACTGGTTGTAGGCTTGTCTGAAGAGGTGGGTTTTCAGGTTTCTTTTGAAGGATTCCACTGTAGGTGAGAGTCTGATATGTTGGGGTAGCGAGTTCCAGAGTATGGGGGATGCACGGGAGAAATCTTGGAGTCGATTGTGGGAAGAGGCGATAAGAGGAGAGGAGAGAAGGAGGTCTTGTGAGGATCGGAGAGTGCGTGTGGGTATGTATCGGGAAAGTAGCTCAGAGATGTAGGGAGGGGACAGGTTATGGACGACCTTGTATGCGTTTGTCAGTACTTTTGAAGTGGATTCGTTGGGCAATGGGGAGCCAGTGAAGGGATTGGCAGAGGGGAGAGGCAGAGGAGTAATAAGGTGAGAGGTGGATTAGTCGGGCAGCGGAGTTGAGGATAGATTGGAGGGGTGCGAGAGTGCTAGATGGAAGACCACAGAGGAGAATGTTGCAGTAGTCTAGGCGGGAGATAATGAGGGCATGTACGAGCATTTTCACAGATTCAAAGTTAAGGAAAGCGCGGATGCGGGAGATGTTTTTGAGTTGGAGGCGGCAGGTGGTGGAAAGGGCTTGGATGTGCAGTCGGAAGGAAAGGGCAGAATCTAAGGTCACTCCAAGGCAGCGGGCTTTTTTGACTGGGGATAATGTGCAGCCATTGATCGTGATAGATAGGTCTGTTGGGGGGGTTGAACAAGATGGGGGAAAGATAATGAATTCTGTCTTATCCATGTTAAGTTTAAGAAAGCGAGAGGCGAAGAAGGATGATATAGAAGATAGGCATTGTGGGATTCTTAATAGTAAGGTGGTGATGTCTGGACCAGAAAGGTAGATTTGTGTGTCATCAGCATAGGAGTGATACTGAAAGCCATGGGACTCTATGAGCTGTCCCAGGCCAAAAGTGTAGATTGAGAAGAGCAGGGGTCCTAGGACAGAGCCTTGCGGGACACCAACAGAGAGGGCATGAGACGAGGAGGTGGTACGGGAGTGGGAGACGCTAAACGTCCGGTCTGTGAGGTATGATGTGATCCAGGAGAGGGTCAGGTCAGTGATGCCAAGAGATGAGAGAGTTTGCTACAGAAGGGTGTGGTCAACAGTGTCGAAGGCAGAGGACAGGTCAAGGAGAAGGAGGACAGAGTATTGTTTCTTGGTTTTGGCTGTGAGTAGGTCATTGGTGACTTTGGTAAGGGCAGTCTCAGTCAAATGGCGGGGTTGGAAGCCAGATTGTAGGCGGTCAAAGAGGGAGCAAGAGGAGAGATGGGAGGACAGTTCAGAATGGACATGTTCAAGTAGCTTTGAGGCATACGGAAGAAGTGATATGGGGCGATAACTGGACAAGGAAGATGGGTCAAGTGAAGGCTTTTTGAGGATGGGTGTAATGGTAGCATGTTTAAAAGCAGAGGGGAAGACACCAGAGTTTAGTGATAGATTGAAGAGATGAGTTAGGGCTGGGATAAACACTGGGGTGAGGTTAGGGATGAGGTGGGATGGGATCGGGTCAAGTGCACAGGTGATCAGATGAGATCTGGAGAGTAGAGTGGAGAGTTTTTCTTCTGTAATGGTGGAGAAGCGGGTTTTAGGGGGAGAGGACCGAGCAGATGTGTAGAGGGTCTGTGGGGACTGCGTAGTAAAGCTTTCTCTGATGTTGACTATCTTTTGTTTGAAATATTTGGCAAAGTCCTCAGCTGAGAAGAGAGGAGAGGGTGGGGACGCTGGAGGGCGGAGAAGGGAGTTAAAAGTGCTAAAAAGTTGTTTAGGGCTGTGTGACAGGGAAGATATGAGAGATGAGAAGTAGGCCTGTTTTGCATCAGCGAGTGAGGATTTGAATATGAGGAGGGATTGCTTGTATGCAGTGAGATGATCTATAGAAGGGGATTTTTTCCATCGTCGCTCAGCAGCCCTGGAAGCTTGTCTGAGTTTCTTGGTCAGGTTGGTGTGCCAGGGTTGTCTGTTGATTTTCCGGATTTTGTTATGTGTGAGGGGGGCAACAGTGTCCAGAGCTGTACTTATTGTGGTGTTGTATAGGGTGGTAGCAGCTTCTGGGTCTTGGAGGCAACAGATGGTAGAGAGTGGGAGAAGAGAGTCAGAAAGCAAGCGAAAGTCGAGATGTTTAAGGTTCCTGCGGGGGTGGGTGGGGTGCTAGTGTGTGGACCGGGGGAGCAGCAGAAGAGACCAGTGAAGAGAAGGTGAGTAGGTTGTGGTCGGATAGGGGGAGAGGCGAGTTAGAAAGGTTAGATAGGGAGCAAAAGCGGGTAAAGATCAGATCCAGAGTGTGACCATCTCTGTGGGTGGGAGCTGAGGATCACTGTGATAGGCCGAAGGAAGAAGAGAGCGACAGGAGTTTAGAGGCGGCCGAGTGGCAGGTGTCAATAGGGATGTTGAAGTCACCCATGATGATAGTGGGGATGTCGGCAGAAAGAAAGTGTAGTAGCCAGGTGTTGAAGTGGTCAAGAAAGATGGTTGCTGGGCCTGGAGGGCGGTAAATGACAGCTACTTGAAGGTTGGAGGGAGAGTAGATGCGAACAGAGTGTACTTCAAATGAGGTGAGCGTAATGGAGGGTGGCAGTGGAGTTGGGCTGTAGGAGCAGGTGTCTGGTAGGAGAATACCAACTCCTCCACCATGTTTGCAGCCGGGGCGGGGGTTGTGAGTGAATTGAAATCCACTATAAGAGAGTGCAGTAGGGGAGGAGGTGTCTGAGGGTGTCAGCCATGTTTCTGTGAGACCCAGAAAGGAAAGGTTTTGAGAGATAAACAGTTCGTGAATGTACGACAGTTTGTTACGGACAGAGCGCGCGTTCCATAATGCTCCTGCAAGAGGAGCCAAAGGGGCAGGGGTCAGAGGAATGGTAATTAGGTTTAAGGGGTTGCAGGAATTTGTAGAAAGAGATTTGTAGTGGTACATGGAGGTGATGGTGGGGATTTGCTGAGGGGGTCCTGGATTTGGAGAGATATCACCAGCAGTAAGGAGAAGCAGAGAAAGTGTTAATAGGTGAGAATAAGAGAGGGCATGAGGTGTCTGTGTTAGAAGAGCTCTGGTTTTCTGCAGCGCCCCCACAGGTGACTCAAAGTATTACACGGTTCTTACTTATATCAATTACTATGATTATCAGACTCTAAGCACTTGGAGTAACTTACGGAGGGTTCAGGGATTCTGGTCTCTTGTACAGCATCCTGGAAACAGAGAAGAGGACAGCAGCATTATTTCATTGTATTTGATCGGTCTGCATGTTAAAGCGGCACTCCGCGTCCGGGAGCCAGATGCCTCAGGCTCACTCCCTGCTGCAGGCCACGGCTTGTGCTTGTCTTTCAGATCTCTTTTGCTGGCCTGCAGATTAATGGATGTAAATGAAAAAGCCATATCTAACCAGTAGGTGGCGCTGGTGTACATGATCCTGTGATATTATTTCCAGCAGTAGGTGGCGCTGGTGTACATGATCCTGTGATATTATTTCCAGCAGTAGGTGGCGCTGGTGCTCACTGGTAGGATAAGAATTAGTTTTCCTTTTTATAGGTCGGTATCCACCATGTAGTGAAGCTGTTCAGCCACAAGATGTCAGCAGTGAGTTGAATGGACCTTTCCATAGAGTTACAGCGCGGGGGAATATAGGGTCACTTCTCATGAATTTACCGCTCATTGGGGGTGATTTCGGAGACTGTCTATGGACAGATAATTGGTTTGAGTTACAGAGGAGATTATATTGGGGGGGGTTATAAAGTCTTACATCCTATAAACCTCTGTCTTTATGAGAACTTCACTTCTGTCGTTTGCTGAGGTTACGATGTGACCGAACGGAGGGACGGTGATCGGTTTCTTTGTAGCGCTTGATGGTTTTTGTGACTGCACTTGGGGACACTTTCAAAGTTTTCCCAATTTTTCGGACTGACTGACCTTCATTTCTTAAAGTAATGATGGCCACTCGTTTTTCTTTACTTAGCTGCTTTTTTCTTGCCATAATACAAATTCTAACAGTCTATCAGCTGTGTATCCACCTGACTTCTCCACAATGCAACTGATGGTCCCAACCCCATTTATGAGGCAAGAAATCCCGCTTATTAAACCTGACAGGGCACACCTGTGAAGTGAAGACCATTTCAGGGGACTACCTCCTGAAGCTCATCAAGAGAATGCCAAGAGTGTGCAAAGCAGTAATCAAAGCAAAAGGTGGCTACTGTGAAGAACCTAGAATATGACATATTTTCAGTTGTTTCACACTTGTTTGTTATGTATATAATTCCACATGCGTTAATTCATAGTTTTGATGCCTTCAGTGTGAATCTACAATTTTCATAGTCATGAAAATAAAGAAAACTCTTTGAATGAGAAGGTGCGTCCAAACTTTTGGTCTGTACTGTGTGTGTGTGTGTGTATGTATATATATATATATATATATATATATATATACACACACACTGTATATATTACACAGTATTATAGATGTAATATGTACAGACATAAAGTATATACAGCAGTGTACTGATATGTGAGGTATGAGGTATAATAGATTCGGTGTGTACAGATATATAGTATATACATCAGTGTACTGATATGTGAGGTATAAAAGATGAAGTGTGTACAGATATATAGTATATACAGCAGTGTACTGATATGTGAGGTATGAGGTATAATAGATGCAGTGTGTACAGATATATAGTATATACAGCAGTGTACTGATATGTGAGGTATGAGGTATATTAGATGCAGTGTGTACAGATATATAGTATATACATCAGTGTACTGATATGTGAAGTACGAGCTGTCAATACACTGCTGTATTTACTATATACCTGTACACACTGCATCTAGTATACCTCATATGTCAGTACAGGTTGTATATACAATATATCTATACACACTGCATCCATTATACCTTGTACCTCACATATTACACTACTGTATATACTATATACCTGTACACACTGCATATTTTATACCCTGTACCTCACATAGTACTCTATGGAATATACTATATACCTGTACATACTGCATATATTATACCCTGTGTAACGGATCTCCTGGCACCTCAACTGGGTAACTCCATTGATGGATGCTCCTAGTGCTTCCCGAGGACTCCAAGCACTCCGCTCGACACTGTAACCACCACAGACCCCACGAACCGCCGCATCTTGGTTGGGGTCTCACCGTCCTCCACCCACGCTGGACCCAAGACCGGGCTTCAGCTTCCAGTGGATAAACCTCTCCTAAATCCAGAGAGCAGGAACCATGAACAAGCTCTTACAAGAGCTAGTAGTTATAGCCAGGGGAGTATAGCAAATCTTCAGCGTATAGAAATCCCCAGTGTCGATCAGTTACCCAAACTCCAGTCTCAACATGATGAAGGGTAAAACAGGAACTATTTATTGAACACACAAGCATTGACTTATATACACATTTTCCAACAAGGGTATCACCCCTGTGGTTGGGAACTGAGGACATAACATAGTTGTGGTAAAAATATTAATAGTTGTAATCAGCCCGCATCATAGTTAGTGTAAGGAAAAGGCAACTCCATCTTCCCTCGGCCGCAGCCAGAGAACCACACAATTGCTACCATCTTCATTCAATTCTGAGCAACTCCTCTCCCCTCCTTGCCCAGTATCCGTCTTTTATTGACCACCACAAAAGGTGTACAAGGGGCTGGCCCAAGACAAGGATACAGGAAGTGATGACATATCAAAGGACAGGGAGGGGCAGCCAATGTGGCTGTGCAGACAATGGACACACCCCATACAAACACATGTATACAATAATCTACCATTACCACTGAGAGACATGATGACAATCTATAAAACACACACACACACATCCTAAGATAAAATGTCCGCATAATAAAATTTCCACAACAATAGCAACCAATCCTTACAGTTTAAACACAAAAACTATACATTCAACAAACACAATGGCATTGTCTGTGACGCAATTAACAAACACAATGGCATTGCCTGTGATGCAATTAACAAACAATGGCATTGTCTGTGATGCAATTAACAAACACAATGGCATTGTCTGTGACGCAATTAACAAACACAATGGGATTGCCTGTGACGCAATTAACAAACACAATGGCATTGTCTGTGACGCAATTAACAAACACAATGGCATTGTCTGTGACGCAATTAACAAACACAATGGGATTGCCTGTGACCCAATTAACAAACACAATGGGATTGCCTGTGACCCAATTAACAAACACAATGGGATTGCCTGTGACACAATTAATAAACACAATGGGATTGCCTGTGATACAATAACAGAATAGGCATTGTCTTTGACGCAATCAACAAAATACAATTACCAAAACACATTGGGGTCTGCCTGTGATACAATTACCAAACATAATGGGCTAACTTAATCACTCACAGGCAGAAAACACATTTTTCACATGAAAACACAGAAAACACCTCAAAACCCCACATATCCCATAATTTATACATCCATGGATAGCTCTGATCTGGGTGAACAACATATCCAAAAATCACCCAGATCCGAGCAGGGGTTCCTGAATTCCATGGAAGTCACATTTGGCCGACCGCAAGCATGGCTTTCCTGCCCAAAACAGTTCCACAGATTTTGGCTGTGCGGCCGGTCTGTCTTCTCCTTCAAAGTGAGTATGGGCCATAATCCTGAGGCAAGAGGCTGGCAAACAGGCCCCTCAAAAACCCAGTGGCGAGGTTATTTTCGCCACTCCCTGTAAATCACATATCAGTACACTATGGAATATACTATATACCTGTACACACTGCATGATATTATACCTTGTACCTCACATATCAGTACACTAGGGAATATACTATATACCTGTACACACTGCATGTATTATACCTTGTACCTCACATACCAGTACACTAGGGAATATACTATATACCTGTACACACTGCATTTGTTATACCTTGTACCTCACATAACAGTACACTAGGGAATATACTATATAATATATCTGTACACACTGCGTCTATTATACCCTGTACCTCACATATCAGTACACTGCTGTATATACTATATACCTGTGCACACTGTATGTATTATACCTTGTACCTCACATAACAGTACACTAGGGAATATACTATATACCTTACATAACAGTACACTAGGGAATATACCTCACATATCAGTACACTAGGGAATATACTATATAATATATCTGTACACACTGCGTCTATTATACCCTGTACCTCACATATCAGTACACTGCTGTATATACTATATACCTGTGCACACTGTATGTATTATACCTTGTACCTCACATAACAGTACACTAGGGAATATACTATATACCTTACATAACAGTACACTAGGGAATATACCTCACATATCAGTACACTAGGGAATATACTATATAATATATCTGTACACACTGCGTCTATTATACCCTGTACCTCACATATCAGTACACTGCTGTATATACTATATACCTGTGCACACTGTATGTATTATACCTTGTACCTCACATAACAGTACACTAGGGAATATACTATATACCTCACATAACAGTACAATAGGGAATATACTATATACCTCACATAACAGTACACTAGGGAATATACTATATACCTGTACACATTGCATGTATTATAGCTCTTTTGTGTGCCAGGGATGTTTTGTAATCCCAATCCGGCCCTGATGGCATCAATTTTAAAACGCAGCAGCAAGAATAGTTCATGGAACAAAGGGAGGGGCCTGGAATGGGTAGTGGGAGGAGCTATAAACAGGGAATGGGGGCCCAATTTAGATTCTTGCTATGGGACCAAGTGATTTCTATGTATGCCCCTTGGCGCCAGCACCACCTAGTAGTGAATGGGTGCAACTACATTGCCAGCCTGATAATAGGAAATACCATACATTACAAATACATAGGCAGAGGTTTAAAGTGTCCTGTTTTACACACATATGTGGCCTCACTGAATCAGGGGCGTGGCTTAGCGGGACCTAGAAGTTGATTTTTAATTTCATTTTTTCAATCCCTATCGGCTGAGGAGTGGGAGGGGGCGTGGCCTAACAGAGGGCGTGGTTTTAAGCCCGTCTTTTGAGGGTGGACAGATTGTGGCAGGGGCACTGGCGTAGCTATAGGGGTCGCAGCAGTTGCAATTGCGACCGGGGCCCCCTAGAAGAGAAGGAGTGCTTCAGCGCTGCACACCTACCGCGCGCCCACAGTGAGTCACTTACAGAGGTGGAGGCAGCGGTGGATGGTGCAGGCAGTGGGACTCAGTGAGGACGGTCGGTAATCACTCACCTCCTCACACCCCTGAAAGGCAGATGTTATGGTGGACCCTGCAGAGCTACAGGACCTGACCGTAGTATAAAGGACCTTTGATGATGTCATGATCACGTGTGAAGGAGGAGTCAGCACTGCACTTGGTCAGAAGAACTGTCTGTATAAACAGCGCAGTGTATGTGTATGCAATGTGTACGGTGGTGCTGTGCGAATGTGTGTGCAGCAGAGCTGTATGTGTAATGTGTACAGCAGTGCTGTGTGTGGGAAATGTGCATGCAGCAGAGCTGTATGTGTAATGTGTAGAGCAGAGCTATATGTGTAATGTGTAGAGTGGTGCTGTGCAAATGTGTGTGCAGCAGAGCTGTATGTGTAATGTGTAGAGCAGAGCTGTGTGTGACGGTGCATGCAGCAGAGCTAAATATGATGTGTGTATAGTGAAGCTGTGTGTGTGGGTAAGGCTACTTTCACACTTTTTGCAGAGTGATCCGGCAATCTGCATGTAAATGGACAGCCTTTGTAGACGGATCTGTTATATATTTTTTTCACATTTTTACCGGTCTGCGACAGATCCGGCATTGCAGTATTTTTAATGCTGGATCTGGCATGCTGCGGTATTATCTCCGTCCTGAAAAGTCAAAAAGACTGAACTGTAGACATCCTGATGCCTCCTGAACTGATTACTCTCCATTCAGAATGCCTGGGGATAAAACTGATCAGTTCTTTTCCGGTATTGAGCTCCTGTGACGGAACTCAGCGCCGGAAAAGAAGAACGTACCCTAAGGTGCACGCAGCAGAGCTATACTGCATATGTAATGAGTACAGTGGGGCTGTGTGTGAGGAGGTGCATGCAGCAGAACTATTCTGTATTACATTTACTCTTAAAAAGAGTAAAAAAAGGAGAAAAATATTTAAAAAAATATATAAAAATGCAACTCACCCCCTTTCTTAAAAATACATAAACAAATATAACAAGGGCAGTGATGGTCAGTACACAGTGTTCACCAGCGGGCTGCCATCTTTAGTAAGGTAGACTCACCCGTCTGGCGATGCACAGTTGAGCCCTTGTCTGTGCCTGTGCCGGGAGCTGGACTGAAATCAAATGCAGTCACTGGGAGCAGGCAGTTCCGAGAACAGCCCGATGAAGGCCCCCGGTGGCTGTTCTCAGAACTGCCTGCTCCCGGTGACTCCATTTGATTTCAGACCGGCTCCCGGCACAGGCACAGGTAAGGGCTCACCTGTGCATCGCCGGACGGGTGAGTCTACCTTACTAAAGATGGCAGCCCGCATGTGTTTGCTGGCGAACACTGCGAACTGACCATCACTGATTAAGGGTTTTGCCACATGCGAAAACACCTGTACTGTTGAGCCTTTAGCTGTCTGGGCTCCTTCCTGCAAGAGTGGGCACCTTACTGGCTCATTTGCATACCAAATAAACTGGATTTTCAGAGGATAAAAACATCTATTGCTGGAACAAGGGCACATCTGGAAATAAGGCACTGAGTGCTATTAGGCCAGGACTTTACTTCAATAGCGATTATCCTGGTGACAGATTTCCTTCAAAGCTCTCCTACAGCAGTGAAGATAAATGGCTGGGTTGTTATGGAAACCTGGAGTAAAACTGTGTATGTGGAGGCTGTAGGGCCTGCGAGCTTCTATTGGCTGATAAGGGTCATGTGACCAGGCTTCTATTGGCTAATGCATTTTTTGGGAATATCTCAGGAACGGTACGTCCTAGAGAGCTGAGACCCACTCTAAAACCTTCCCAGACACCTGATGTACCTGTGTGCCAAATTTCGTAAAAATTTTATTGTTTGGTTACAATGATGTTTCTTCCTTCATTTGGTGTAAAAAAGGAGAATCCTTCAACCCAAAGAACACCATCGCCACTGTCGAACATGGTGGTGGGAACCTAATGCTTTGGGGGTGTTTTTCAGCCGATGGTCCATGGAACCTAATCACAGTAAACGGCACCATGAAAAAAGAGCAATACATGAGGATTCTCACCGACAACTTCAGGCCGTCTGCAGAGAAACTTGGCCTTGGGCACCAGTGGACATTTCAGCATGACAATGACCCAAAACACACAGCAAAAGTGGTGAAGAAATGGTTAGCAGACAACAACATTAACGTCTTGGAGAGGCCCAGCCAGAGTCCAGACTGGAATCCAATGGAGAATCTGTGGAGGGAGCTAAAGATCAGGGTGACGGCAAGAACCTGAACCTCTAACCTGAAAGATCTGAAGCTCATTGCTAAGGATGAATAGGCAAAAATACCAGTGGAGTTTATAGGAAGCGTCTGATCGCTGTAATACCCAAGAAAGGCTTTTCTATTGATTATTGAGAAGGGTAGGAATAATTTTGGACTGGACACTTTTCGCTCAAATGTAAATAAAAGCTGAGAATTTTTTGGACTGACTGGTGCTGCAAGATGAGAATTCAGAGGTGGAAATGGAGGAGGAGAAGAGGGTGGGGGGTGGGGTTGAAGCCACTAATGTAGGTGGTGGCGGAAGTAGGGCCTGCAATCCTTGGCGTCGGTAGCACCTCTGCCATCCCAGGGTACGACTCGCTCCCAGCCTCCACAACATTCACCCAGTGTGCCGTCAGGGAAATGTAGCGTCCCTGGCCGAAAGCACTTGTCCATGTGTCAGTCGTTAAGTGGACCTTCCCAATAACTGCGTTGGTCAGGGCACGGGTGATGTTTCGGGACACATGCTGGTGTAAGGCGGGGACGGCACACAAGGAAAATAGTGACGGCTGGGGACTGAGTAACGAGGGCACCGGCCACCGCCATCAGGCTACGGAAAGCCTTAGTATCAACAAGCCTAAATGGCAACATTTCCAGGGCCAGCAATTTGGAAAGGTGCACATTTAGTGCTATGGCCTGTGGGTGGGTGGCTTGGTATTTACGCTTTTGTTCAAAGGCCTGGGGTATGGACATCTGTACGCTGCGCTGGGATGCGGAAGTGGATGTGCTAGCTGATGGTGCTTGCAAAGGTCCAGGTGCAGGGCAGGAGGCATCCGGGCCTGCGTCTTGGACAGGGGATTGGTCAGCACATAACAGAGGGGAAGAGGAGGCAGTGGTGTGACCTGCAGACACTGATTGTGGACCCAGGCGTTCGGCCCACCTATTAGGGTGCTTTGATGCCATGTGACAGATCATGCTGGTGGTGGTGAGGTGGCTAGTGTTCACGCCCCTGCTCATTTTGGTACGGCACAGGTTGCAAATGACAATTTTTTTATTATCCGCACTTTCCTGAAAAAACACCTACCTCTTGGCAAGGGAGATTGCCAAAAGGGGATGCTCCGAGGAACAGTTGCGGGCCTATTTGGTGTGGCCCGCCTTCTACCTTTTGATACCCTACTGCCTTTTCCAGCCTGTTGCGGTGCTGCGGATCCCTCCCCCTCTGTACTGCTGTCCTCGCTTAGTTTGCCACCTTCCCAGGTTGGGTCAGTGATTTCATCGTCCACCACCTCCTCTTCCACTTCCTCACTCTGGTCATCCTCCTGACTTGTTGACCTACCAAGAACCTCACTTATTGACAACTGTGTCTCCTCCTCATCATCAACCTCTTGAGACACTAATTGCCGTTGACTTATTGGCAACTGTGTCTCATCATCATTGCCGTTCCCCACCGTCATCTTTTTCTCACTGTGGATGCTCAAGAGTTTAGGAATCAGTGCATGAGATCTCCTAATGTCCCTCTTCAAGCAGGCTTAGCGAGAGGGCCAAATCAAGGAATGGCGATGAAAAGAGCTCCTCGGGATATGCGAGTGTGGGATCACTTGGCATTGTTATAATGGATCCGCAAATAAAGACGGCCGCAACGCAGACGTCACACAGCTGTCATTCATATTTTTTGCTGATACGCAAAATACATACGGTCCTGTGAATGCAACCTTAGGAGTAGTCATCATCTCACCTGTCAATCATAGGTTTCTGCCGGTGACTGGAGATCAATGATTTGTTTTCCCTGTGACACAAAAATAAGACATTTTGAAAATGGAAGGAAATAAAAAAAATAGTTGCCTGCCCCCCCCCCTCCCCCCAATATCAGAAATCACAAGAACCACCAAGGTTCAAACCCTAAAATTGTGGTCTTCAGTCATTGTAAAATACAGTGCAAGAATTAATATACAAATGTACTCACCCATTTTGTTTGCAGGATGTTAAGGTGATTGTGCGCCAGTCCCAAATGTCCATATGTCCCCTAAACGGTGAAACAGCGGAGTCATTACTTCTCCTTATATTATGTATTGTCTGACACATACTGCATCTTATACAATGACATACTTATAATTCTTGTACATAGGAGCAGTATTATAGTAGTTATATTCCTGTACATAGGAGCAGTGTTATAGTAGTTATATTCCTGTACATAGGAGCAGTATTATAGTAGTTATATTCCTGTACATAGGAGCAGTGTTATAGTAGTTATATTCCTGTACATAGGAGCAGTATTATAGTAGTTATATTCTTGTACATAGCAGCAGTATTATAGTAGTTATATTCTTGTACATAGGAGCAGTATTATAGTAGTTATATTCTTGTACATAGGAGGCAGTATTATAGTAGTTATATTCTTGTACATAGGAGGCAGTATTATAGTAGTTATATTCTTGTACATAGGAGCAGTATTATAGCAGTTATATTCTTGTACATAGGAGGCAGTATTATAGTAGTTATATTCTTGTACATAGCAGCAGTATTATAGTAGTTATATTCTTGTACATAGGAGCAGTATTATAGTAGTTATATTCTTGTACATAGGAGGCAGTATTATAGTAGTTATATTCTTGTACATAGGAGCAGTATTATAGTAGTTATATTCTTGTACATAGGAGGCAGTATTATAGTAGTTATATTCTTGTACATAAGAGGCAGTATTATAGTAGTTATATTCTTGTACATAGGAGCAGTATTATAGCAGTTATATTCTTGTACATAGGGGGCAGTATTATACTAGTTATATTCTTGTACATAGGAGCAGTATTATAGTAGTTATATTCTTGTACATAGGAGCAGTATTATAGTAGTTATATTCTTGTACATAGGAGCAGTATTATAGTAGTTATATTCTTGTACATAGGAGCAGTATTATAGTAGTTATATTCTTGTACATAGGAGCAGTATTATAGTAGTTATATTCTTGTACATAGGAGCAGTATTATAGTAGTTATATTCTTGTACATAGGAGCAGTATTATAGTAGTTATATTCTTGTACATAGGAGCAGTATTATAGTAGTTATATTCTTGTACACAGGAGGCAGTATTATAGTACTTATATTCCTGTACATAGGAGCAGTATTATAGTAGTTATATTCCTGTACATAGGAGGCAGTATTATAGTACTTATATTCCTGTACATAGGAGCAGTATTATAGTAGTTATATTCTTGTACATAGGAGGCAGTATTATAGTACTTATATTCCTGTACATAGGAGCAGTATTATAGTAGTTATATTCTTATGTATATTTAGCAAACAGAATAGAAGCAGCGCTCACCTGCACCCGGCAATCAGGAAGCATGGACATAGCCTGGACTCGGCTGTACAACATGCAAAAATGAAGATGGACAAAAGGTCCAGCTTCCAAAATTGATACTTTATTCCAGCAGTAGTACACGATCTAAGCTTTTCGGACCTAAAAATTATGGTCCTTACTCATGACAAGTGCACCTTAAAATCCCACTCCAGATAAAGCCCCGCTAGACCAATCCAAACAGAGGATTAGTTCCCGTGGTTCACCCGGGGTGGGATCAAAAGATCAAACTAACTTCCCAAAATAATATTAACCCCATATGTGCAAAAGACAAAATCTATAAAGAGACTAAAAGTAAGCCTATACATAAATAGCAATAGATAAAAAGGAGGGCAGTGTATTTCCCGCTAGTATTGTAGAATTAAGTCGTGCCTTTTATTTAAACCTATAGCAAAACAAGTTCCCAACTCATATATCCAAAAGGCTTCCCGACTAAGGAGCTTTCTTTTGTGATCACCTCCTCTCACAGGTGCAATGCCTCTTTCTATTCCCTGGACGATCAAGCTCGACGTACTGCCGTGATGTACGACAGCGAAGTGTGTACTTGCTGCAGACACATTTCCCGTTTTTTGATGCGGTATATCCGATATGTGTTTCCGTACCCTCGTTTTAATTGAGTTAGATGTACACCCCACATATTGGAGGCTGCACGCTGTACATGTGGTGAGATAGACCACGTGTTCTGTATTATAGTTTCGGTATGACTTGACATTCTAAATCTTCTCACTAACTGTAGAGGTGTAAGTATTGCTCATTAACATATAATTGCACCAAATACATTTATTATGACCACATTTATAGCTTTATATTGTAACCAGGCAGGTTTTATAATAGGGCGTTCACGGAATAAACTTGGACTGAGCATTTGACCTCGAACAGTTCCGTCACGCCCTAATTATTTCCCGCTTAGGTATATTGCGTGTAAAATGGGGTGGATGGCAAGATGTTGCCAGAAGTGAAGTATTACCTGCTGTCTCCTTTCTATACGTTATGGAGCATACTCTTGAGTTTAAATCATCACCTGTCATCCTAAGATCCAAAAAGGAGATGGTACCAGCTGTCACGGTCACATACACACACATAGGGGGGAGGATAGTGACCACTGCGCTCCAGCCTCACCCCTGGCCCTGCCTACTTGCTTGGCAAGTCCTGATGACAGGGGACAACTGGACGGCAGTCCCTAGCTTAGAATACATGCTGGGAGGACAGACAGGACAAACAACAGATAGTGAACAGACCGAGTCAAAAACAAGAGAGCGACGAAGTACAATGGGGTAAGCAGAGAATAGTCAGAAGAAGCCAGGGTCAAATACCAGGAGAGTAATAAAGTACCACAGGAACGAACTAGAGCAGGTCAGGTAACAAGCCGAAGGTCAAGCCAAGAGGTCATGTCAAGAACTAGAAGTAAGACAGTAGCGGCTCAAAAAACAGGCACGGGTCCAAATCCAGATAGCGCAGGGAACACAAATACAAAAAGCCTAGGACAATTAATCACAGGCAACCTGTGGCTAGCAGGTTGCCTGTTTATATACCGAAGGGCAGGGGTCATGTGACGTGGCCAGCACCACATGACCTCCCCCCATGTCTGAAGCCGAGCTCGGCGCTCAGCCCCTTGAACATTACTATGGGAATGGGGGACGCTGGCCGCACAGAGAGGAAGCATGCACCCCCCGTTACCCCAGCAACCAAGACACCGAGCGGCTCGGCGCTACAGCAGGACACGGCGTGCGTGTCTTGCGCCGTGTCAAACCAGGGTGCCGGCGGCGCAGGAGAAGAGAAACATGCCGCCGGCGTCCTGTGACACCAGCATCAGAATGTAGGCTAAAGGAGAGGGAACTTAACTGTTAAAACCCGATATATGTGAAATATCATCTGCCCAGACAAACAAGTCGTCAATATATCTTCCGTACCATTTTTGGCATGGACATAGGGATTAGAATTAACAAACAGGAGCAGTTTTTCCCACCCCGCCATATAGATGTGAGTTGTTTATGTTCCCTCTACATTCTGATGTTGGTTCCATCTCCTTTTTGGATCTTAGGATGACAGGTGATGATTTAAACTCAAGAGTATGCTACATAACGTATTGAAAGGAGACAGCAGGTAATACTACACTTCTGGCAACATCTTGCCATCCACCCCATGTTACACGCAATATACCTAATGGGGAAATAATTAGGGCGTGACGGAACTGTTCGAGGTCAAATGCAAGTTTATTCTGTGAACACCCTATTATAAAACCTACCTGGTTACAATATGAAGGTAGCTATAAATGTGGTCATAATAAATGTATTTGGTGCAATGATATGCTAATGGGAAATACTTACACCTCTACGGTTAGTGAGAAGATTTAGAATGTCCAGTCATACCTAAACTGTAATACAGAACACGCGGTCTATCTCATCACATGTACAGCGTGCAGCCTCCAATATGTGGGGTGTACATCTAACTCAATTAAAACGAGGAACACATATCGGATATACCGCATTAAAAAACGCGAAATGTGTTTGCAGCAAGTACACACTTCGCTGTCGTACATCACAGTAGTACGTCGAGCTTGATCGTCCAGGGAATAGAAAGAGGCATTGCACCTATTAGAGGAGGTGATCACAAAAGAAAGCTCCTTAGTCGGGAAGCCTTTTGGATATATGAGTTGGGAACTTGTTTTCCTATAGGTTTAAATAAAAGTCACGACTTAATTCTACAATACTAGCGGGAAATACACTGCCCTCCTGTTTATCTATTGCTATTTATGTATAGGCTTACTTTTAGTCTCTTTATAGATTTTGTCTTTTGCACATATGGGGTTAATATTATTTTGAGGAGTTAGTTTGATCTTTTCTTCCCACCCTGGGTGAACCACGGGAACTAATCCTCTGTTTGGATTGGTCTAGCGGGGCTTTATCTGGAGTAGGATTTTAAGGTGCACTTGTCAAAAGTAGTAAGGGCCGTCATTTTTAGGTCCGAAAAGCTTAGATCGTGTACTACTGTCCTGTGTATGGAAATTTTACTGCTGGAATAAAGTATCCATTTTGGAAGCTGGACCTTTTGCTTATCTTCATTTTTGCATAGTTATATTCTTGTACATAGGAGGCCGTATTATAGTAGTTATATTCTTGTACATAGGAGGCAGTATTATAGTAGTTATATTCTTGTACATAGGAGGCAGTATTATAGTAGTTATATTCCTGTACATATCTCACGGAAGGTGTACAGAAAACTAGAAGACACAAAATGAAGATCCGACTGACTGGATCCAAAACTAAGGAACCAAAGGGTAAGCCCTGCAACAGACCTGGCTCTCTCCCTTACTGCTCAGCCTATGCAAAAATCTCAATGGTAGATGATCGCATATCCTCGTTTCTCGACTGTATAACACCTGAACACCCTATAATAGTGAGGGGACACGACCACCGGCTCCCTACACTTGATACGGAGGGAGTCAGGGTCACCTGGGATCCAGCAAACAGGAAAACACAAATGAATGAACAAAACTTATCTGTAGAAGACTCAGTAGTAGCATCCAGCATGCACACACACTCCAGGAAGTTGTATAAACCGCAAAGTGATGCAGTATGGGAAGGGATTTAAAGGGATGCAATCAGTGCAACTACATGACAGCTGAGAGAGGCTAACGAGATGAGAAAATGAAAGCAAAACAAAAGGAACCTCAAGGAGGAGGTTCAGAAGAACGTCTGTCAGAGCTTCTCAGATGTCTGGTGGTGACAGTACCCCTCCTTCTACGAGTGGACTCCAGACACTCAGAGCCCACCCTCTCAGGATGGGACCTATGGAAAGCCCTGATGAGACGAGTGGCCTTAATGTCCGTCACTGGGACCCACATCCTCTCCTCAGGACCATAACCCTCCCAATGAACGAGGTACTGGAGAGAACCGCGGACAACACGAGAATCCACAATCCTAGAGACCTGAAATTCAAGATTACCATCAACCACAATCGGAGGAGGAGGCAAAGACGAGGGTACAATGGGTTGGACATAAGGTTTTAATAAGGACTTATGAAAAACATTATGGATCTTCCAAGTCTGAGGAAGATCAAGACGGTAGGCAACAGGATTGATGACGGACAAGATTTTGTAAGGCCCAATAAACTTAGGACCCAACTTCCAGGAGGGAACCTTCAATTTGATATTCTTAGTAGACAACCACACCAGATCACCAACATTCAGGTCCGGACCAGGCACACGTCTCTTATCCAGCCACACGCTTATATCTCTCACTCATGCTCTTTAGATTATCCTGAATCTTTTGCCAAATAGATGACAAAGACGAGGAGAATCTGTCCTCATCAGGTAAACCAGAAGACCCCTCTCCAGAGAATGTCCCAAACTGCGGATGAAACCCATATGCACCAAAAAATGGTGACTTATCAGAGGACTCCTGACGACGGTTATTTAAAGCAAACTCAGCAAGGGACAAAAAATACACCAATCCTCCTGATTCTCCGCCACAAAACAGCGCAGATATGTCTCCAGATTCTGATTGACGCGCTCTGTCTGGCCATTCGACTGCGGGTGGAAAGCAGAAGAGAATGACAACCGAACCCCCAAGCGAGAACAGAAAGCCTTCCAGAATCTGGAAACAAACTGTGTGCCCCTATCAGAGACTATGTCTGAAGGAATACCATGCAATTTGACAATGTGATCAATAAATGCCTGCGCCAGCGTCTTAGCATTGGGCAAGCCAGGAAATGGAATGAAATGCACCATTTTGCTAAAACGGTCCACCACCACCAGAATCACAGTCTTCCCCGAGGAACGAGGCAGATCCGTAATGAAGTCCATGGACAGATGTGTCCAAGAACGGGAAGGAATGGGTAACGGAAGGAGAGGACCTGATGGCGTGAGTGAGGGACTTTGGCACGAGCGAAGGTCTCATAGACTGCCACAAAACCATCAACCGACTTACGAAGCTCCGGCCACCAGAATCTCCAAGCAATGAGATCCACTGTGGCTCTTGCCCCCGGGTGCCCAGCAAGGACAGTATCGTGGTGCTCCTTAAAAATCTTGTGTCTTAAAGCGAGAGGCACAAACAACCTCCCAGGAGGACAAAGATCAGAAGCCTCTGACTGGGCTACCTGAACCTCTGCCTCCAATTCAGGATAAAGAGCAGAGACCACCACACCTTCAGCCAAAATGGGACCCGGGTCTTCAAAATTCCCACCTCCCGGAAAACAACGTGACAGGGCATCCGCCTTCACATTCTTAACCCCAGGGCGGAACGTGACAACAAAATTAAACCTTGAAAAGAACAAAGACCATCTGGCCTGTCTCGGGTTCAGACGCTTGGCTGACTCCAAGTAGGCCAGATTCTTATGGTCAGTAAACACGGTAATAGGGTGTCTGGCTCCCTCTAGCCAATGGCGCCATTCCTCAAAAGCTAACTTGATGGCCAACAACTCCCTATCTCCCACATCGTAATTTCTCTCTGCGGAGGAGAGTTTCTTCGAGAAAAAGGCACACGGTCGCCATTTGGCAGGAGAGGGACCCTGAGACAAGACCGCACCCACACCCACCTCAGAAGCATCAACCTCAACTATGAAGGGTAGAGAAATATCAGGTTGTACCAAGATGGGAGCGGAAGCAAAACTCTCCTTGATATTAGAAAAGGCCTTACGCGCCTCTACCGACCAGGAGGAAAAATCTACCCCCTTTCTAGTCATATCAGTGAGTGGTTTAACAACAGAGGAATAATTCAAAATAAACTTCCTGTAATAATTGGCAAAACCCAAAAAACGCATCAGTGCCTTCTGATTCTCAGGAAGCTCCCACTCAAGCACAGCGCGGACCCTCTCGGGGTCCATGCGAAAACCAGAAGCGGAGAGAAGAAACCCCAGAAATTGAATTTCTGGAAACGCAAACACACATTTTTCCAGTTTAGCGTACAAATTATTCTCCTGCAGGATGAGCAAGACCTGACGTAAGTGTTCCTTATGAGTTTTGAAATCAGGAGAAAAAATCTAAATGTCATCTAGATACACTAATACAAATTTCCCCATTAAATGATAAAAAATGCTGTTCACAAAATGCTGAAAGACGGCTGGAGCATTCATCAAACCAAAAGGCATAACCAAATTCTCAAAATGGACCTCAGGGGTATTGAAGGCTGTCTTCCATTCGTCTCCTTCTCTGACCCTGACCAGGTTGTATGCCCCTCTTAGATCCAACTTGGAAAAAACTTAAGCCCTAACAATCTGGTTAAACAGGTCTGGGATGAGAGGAAGCGGATAAGGGTCACGAATTGTGATACTGTTCAGCTCCCTGAAATCCAGACATGGTCTTAAAGAACCATCTTTTTTCTTAACAAAGAAAAAAACAGCGGCAACAGGTGACTTCGAGGGTCGTATGTGTCCCTTTCTCAGACTCTCAGAGATATAAGCACGCATAGCGACCCTTTCAGGTTGGGAGAGATTGTATAAACGAGATTTAGGCAGCTTGGCGCCTAGGGTGAGATTAATAGGGCAATCGTACTCCCTGTGCGGGGGCAAGTCCTGAACACCACTCTCAGAGAACACATCCGAAAATTCAGAGAGAAAAGATGGTACAGTCTCAGTAGAAACCTCAGAAACAGATGTCGTGAGGCAATTCTCTCTGCAAAAGTCACTCCAACCATTTATTGGCCTCGCTTGCCAGTCAATGGTGGGGTTATGTTTAGTGAGCCAGGGTAGCCCCAACACTAGAGGAGTAGGCAACCCGCTTAGGACGAAACATGACACATCCTCAACATGAGTATCACTCACAATCAAACGGATATTGTGAACTATGCCCTTTAACGATTTCTGAGAAAGTGGGAACGGAATCAATAGCAAAAACAGGAATATCCTTTCCCAAAGTGCATACCTGGAAACCATGAGTTATAGCAAATTGATTATCAATGAGATTGACAGCTGCTCCACTAGCTACAAAAATCTCACAAAAAAATGTTCTTGCTCTCTAGCGCCACCCTGGCAGGTAGGACAAAACGGGAACTACAAGCAAACGGAAAACCTTCAATTTCCGCATCAACCTTGCCAATAGTAACAGATGGAATGTTTTTAGAGGATTTTTTTCTTTTTGTTTCTTTATTACTCTCAAAAAACTGCCTGAATCTCCTAGAGGGACAAACATTTGCATCCACAACAGAAACAAACCTTCCTATGAGAGCTGAATCCTCTATTGTCAGAGGCAAGCAAACCCAGCTGCATGTTCCCCTGCTCAGAAGGGATTGAGAGCGACTGAGACCCCTGTTCACTGAATGAGACCGCCAAACTGTCCTTGGACTGAGTATGGCAGGATGGAGTGATCTCTCCTCTCTCTCTAAGACGCCTGTCAATACGAATGACCCGAGACATGGCAGAGTCCAAGGAGGTAGGTCTCTCATGAAAGGCAAATGCATCTTTCAATCCCTCTGAAAGACCATGGCAAAATTTACTTCGGAGTGCAGCATCATTTCAGCCAGTATCAGCTGCCCATCTCCGAAATTCTGAACAGTATATCTCTGCGGACTGTTTACCCTGGCATAAAAGACGTAGTCTAGACTCAGCCAGAGCAATACGATCCGGATCATCATATATCTGACCCAGGGCTAAAAAAAAATTCATCCACTGAACAGAGGGGCCGTGCCCCCACCGGCAGCGAAAAGGCCCAGGACTGAGCGTTATCCCTGAGCAGCGAGATGATGATCCCCACCCTCTGCTCCTCATCATCAGAGGAATGGGGAAGTAGGTGAAAATGGAGTTTGCAAGCCTCTCTAAAACGAACAAAATTCTCACTACGCCCGGAGAACGTATCCGGGAGCGAGATCTTAGGCTCAGAACAAACTCCATGAACGCAAGCTGAACCGGTCATCTGAAACTGAGAAACTGTTTTGCGGAGATCTGCTACCTCCAATGAAAGACCCTGGAAGCGTTCAATCAAAAGTGAAACTGGATCCATGCTTGAGACGGTTTTGGCGGTTTATAATGTCACGGACGGTGTACAGAAAACTAGAGGACACAAAATGAAGATCCGACTGACTGGATCTAAAACTAAGGAACAAAAGGGAGAGCCCTTCATCAGACCTGGCTTTCTCCCTAACTGCTCAGCCTATGCAAAAATCTCAATGGTAGATGATCGCATATCATCGTTCCTCGACTGTATAACACCTGAACACCCTATAATAGTGAGGGGACACGACCACCGTCTCCCTACACTTGATACGGAGGGAGTCAGGGTCACCTGGCATCCAGCAAACAGGAAAACACAAATGAATGAACAAAACATATCTGTAGAAGACTCAGTAGTAGCATCCAGCATGTACACACTCCAGGAAGGAATATAAACCGCAAAGTGATGCAGTATGGGAAGGGATTTAAAGGGATGCAATCAGTGCAACTACATGACAGCTGAGAGAGGCTAACGAGATGAGAAAATGAAAGCAAAACAGAAGGAACCTCAAGGAGGAGGTTCAGAAGAACGTCTGTCAGAGCTTCTCAGATGTCTGGTGGTGACAACATAGGAGCAGTATTATAGTAGTTATATTCCTGTACATAGGAGCAGTATTATAGTACTTATATTCTTGTACATAGGATGCCGTTTTATAGTAGTTATATTCTTGTACATAGGATCAGTATTATAGTAGTTATATTCTTGTACATAGGAGGCAGTATTATAGTAGTTATATTCTTGTACATAGGAGGCAGTATTATAGTAGATATATTCTTGTACATAGGAGCAGTATTATAGTAGTTATATTCTTGTACATAGGAGGCAGTATTATAGTAGTTATATTCTTGTACATAGGAGCAGTATTATAGTAGTTATATTCTTGTACATAGGAGCAGTATTATAGTAGTTATATTCTTGTACATAGGAGGCAGTATTATAGTAGTTATATTCTTGTACATAGGGGGCAGTATTATAGTAGTTATATTCTCATACATAGGAGGCAGTATTATAGTAGTTATATTCTTGCTCATGTAATACTTCACTATGTAACTTGACATTGGTTATTGTAGTATTTCTGTTAATATTAATAATGTGGTGATTGCTTTTTATGGATTTTTTAGGGTTCACTTACCAGGTCATGGTGAAGATTAATATAATTGTTATTGCAAAAGATGCACAAAAAAGAATCTTCTTCAGAATTGTTGTTTTTCCTACCAAGAGAAAAATAGGGAACAAAACTTAGGTTATGTGGTCACTGGGAGGACATTTCACACTTTAACTCTAAAATATTACAGTTTTATTTTTATAAATATTGTTATTTTGTTTTGTTCATCCCTAAAAATGACAATTCAAAATTAATTAAAACTACAACTCGCCCCAGAACAATAAACAAGCTCTCACACGGTCACGCGGCTTTTGTATTGTGCTCATGGTCATGTGCAGTCTGCAACTTGCGACCACAAATCCTATAGTGTAAGATTCTGTGTGATTTTCGGGTGGTCACTCCTTGCTCTGCGACACTACTGGCAATCATCCAGGGGGTACTGAACTCGTCATGCACTGCAGTACGTCAGAGTCCAGGTTCTCGCCAGACACATGTTCATTAAAGTAAATGGACTTTGGTGAGGGTAGAACAACACTTATTATACAAAAGACATCTTTATTATGTTCTCTCCAAATAGATTTACAAACATGATTATCAAAAGCAATAAAAACAGCAAAGCAGGTGGGTGCAGTGAAGGCGATATCCCCCACCTAGCTCTAAATCTACATATCGCATATAAAAAGGTCTAGAATTATAAATGGTATATACAAACTGGATCCCTGGTTGGTGCCTATATCCACATCGCAAAATAGTCGGTGTCTGGGTCTGGTTATCCACATACCATCATCTTTAAAAAATGTCAATATATGGTGGGAAAACAATCAGACACAGGCATCACCCCCTGCAGTCCACATGTTATAGAAAGAACCCCCCCCCTTACTCAGTCACAATAGACCACAGTATACGGGGAAAATACTAAGAGAAGGCACAGAAACAGCCAGGACATACCAATATGGAGCTGGAGGGGGATGAAAAACCCCAATGTAAGTTTCGACTCGCTTCTTCTGGGGGCGTAACGTATGAAGCGAAATGTACATTGGGATTTTTCATCCCCCTCCAACTCCATATTGGTATGTCCTGGTTGTTTCTGTGCCTTCTCTTTGTTTTACCCCCATATACAGTGGCGCACCTATAGGGGGGGTTTAGCGCGGGTCTGGCCCCCCCAGAACAACCAGCCCAAATTTTTATTTTTTTTATCCTTCAGGGCTGCACCGCCGATCACCACAGGCGGCGCGGCCCTGGATGCAATTGCGGCGGCGGGGGGACAGTAGGAGATGAGCGCTTCCATTGTGGAAGCGTAGCTGTATACTGTATATTGTGGGGCACAGTGTAGGCTATATGTGTATAACAAACATATTTCACATGAAAACTTACAATTACTTGGCTACGCCCTTGGGGATCTCGGACGCCACTTCCACACTTTGGCCGGGGGCTCGGCGGAGCTGATGTTGTGCTTTATCCTAATGAGAAAGATTTCATAATAAGGATTTGGAGAAGGGACAGAGGGATAGCAGAGCAGGGAGAGGCTGGTGCTGCTACTAGGGGGTCATACCATGGGGGAGTAATAAAGCCCACCATTAGGCCCCCCCAGTAGAAATAATTCTCCTTATAATGTGACATTGCAAAAAATACCCCCTTGTAATGCCCCCAATTGAGCTAATGTCCCCATAGTGCCCCCATAATTTGCAAGTATAAAATACCCCTTCTTAGTGCCCCCCGTAGATGACTCCATAGTACTCCTCTCCCCCTTCCCCTTAGTACCCACCATGTGTCCCAGTATAAAATGCTACTGTACATAGCCCCCCATATAAAATACCCCTTCTTTGTGGCCTCAGTAGATGCCCCTATAGTGCCCACCAATAACGTGCCAGTAACAAGAGCTCCCCATCACGTGCCAGTAATAAGAGCCCAGCCCCCCATCACGTGCCAGTAATAAGAGCCCCCCCAATGTTCTAGTAACAAAAGCCCCCATCATGTGCCAGTATTGTAATAAGCCCCCCATCATGTGCCAGTAATAAGCCCCCGTCATGTGCCAGTAATAAGCCCCCATCATGTGCCAGTAATAAGCCCCCCCATCATGTGCCAGTATTGAGCCCCCAATGTGCCAGTAATGAGCCCCCCTTATTGTGCCAGTAATGAGCCCCCCTTATTGTGCCAGTAATGAGCCCCACTTATTGTGCCAGTAACGAACCCCCCTTATTGTGCCAGTAACGAGCCCCCCTTATTGTGCCAGTAACGAGCCCCCCTTATTGTGCCAGTGACGAGCCCCCCTTATTGTGCCAGTAACGAGCCCCCCTTATTGTGCCAGTAACGAGCCCCCCTTATTGTGCCAGTAACGAGCCCGCCTTATTGTGCCAGTAACGAGCCCCCCTTATTGTGCCAGTAACGAGACCCCCTTATTGTGCCTGTAACGAGCCCCCCTTATTGTGCCTGTAACGAGCCCCCCTTATTGTGCCTGTAACGAGCCCCCCTTATTGTGCCTGTATCGAGCCCCCCTTATTGTGCCTGTAACAAGAGCCCCCTTATTGTGCCTGTAACAATATTGCAAAAAAAACACTTATACTTACCTCCATGTCAGCGATGTGATGCAGGCCTCTTCCGGCCTGTGTCCCGCTCTGTATGGCTCAGGCGGCGCGATGACGTCATCGCGCCGCCTGCGCTGGCCTCTGTTAGGCTGCCGGCCTAGTGCCTGCAGCCTATCAGAGGAAGAGGAAGGGGAAGGGACACGCCTCTCCCTCCCCTGCACCGCCG
This sequence comes from Bufo gargarizans, assembly GCF_014858855.1. NCBI lineage: Eukaryota > Metazoa > Chordata > Amphibia > Anura > Bufonidae > Bufo > Bufo gargarizans. The sequence goes on from NC_058088.1 coordinate 190,898,572, forward strand.
CTGGCACAGGCAGATTACTATGGAGATGAGCGCAATGGAAGCACTCATCTCCCTGTGCCCGGCTGCGGCAGTGCGGCGGCTCACTTGGAAGGCTGGCATTTTAGTTGGGGGGCACATGGGGGGGGGCACAGCGTGATGTAGGGGGGCCGTGGCCCCCCCTGGCGACGCCATTGCCCGGCCCCTCTCCTTGCTGGTGACCTCGCACCTCCCCTCAGGGGAGGGCTGGCAGCCTTAGTCCTGGGGGGCAAATCCAGTCAAGTAGCCCCGCCCATTATTACAAGCCCCTCCTACATACAATAGGCCACTCCCAACACACACTGTACAGCTGACATTCTATAGTTGCGGCCTGTCTCTACACATCATACGGAGAGGGGGGACCTGTCCTGGCTGCACTGCCTGCTTCACATCATACAATAGACAGCAGGCTACAGCCAGGAAGCTCCTCCGCTCTCCTCCCTCCCCAGATCCTGCTCCAGGCCTGTGGTTCCCCCCACCATCTGCCACCCGCCCGTGGCCTGCTGCCCCCCTTTGGCCGTTTTCACCCATCTCTGAATCCTCCTTCTGCAAATGGCAGGGGGAGCAGCCGGAGCATCTCCTCTCCTACATAGCGCCCCATACCTCTTACATCCAGAGATGTCACCTTTGTTGTAGACGTTCTCTTTCCTCATCTTCTCCATTCAGACCAGACCGCCATGATGATTTCTCAGCCATCTCCCGTCTCTGCAGAGATTGACAGACATTAGTTTCCCACATTTCCATCATCTTCACATGTTCTGAACGGAACACCCTTTCCTGTCACCCCGCTGTGCCCCCAATACTATACTGCAGAAACAGTCCCCCTGGAAATACTACTACCACACAGGTAGTGCCCCAATACTGTGCCCGCTGTGCCCCCAATACTATACTGCAGAAACAGTCCCCCTGGAAATACTACTACCACACTGGTAGTGCCCCAATACTGTGCCCGCTGTGCCCCCAATACTATACTGCAGAAACAGTCCTCCTGGAAATACTGCTACCACACAGTTAGTGCCCCAATACTGTGCCCCCAATACTATACTGCAGAAACAGTCCCCCTGGAAATACTACTACCACACAGATAGTGCCCCAAATACTGTGCCCGCTGTGCCCCCTGTGCCCCCAATACTATACTGCAGAAACAGTCCCCCTGGAAATGCTACTGCCACACAGATAGTGCCCCCAATACTGTGCCCCCAATACTATACTGCAGAAACAGTCCCCCTGGAAATACTACTGCCACACAGATAGTGCCCCCTTCAACAATTATTGGCACACAGTGCTCTAAAAAATAACTGCTCCCAGACACTAATAGTATAAAGATAATGTCCACCAAAAATAATTGTGCTAAGCTGATACTATGCCAGGGTGCCCCCCAAAGTAACAGTGGTCCCCAAAATCCCACCAATAGAAATAATTCTCTGCCAGAGCACACTTAGTAGTAATAATGCCCCTATAGTGCCAACAGATGCCCCATAGTGCCGCTCTCCCCTATAGTGCTCCCCATAATGTGCCAATAAAAAAATGCCCCTTTAGAGCCCCCAGATGCCCTATAGTGCTCCTCTCCCCCATGGTGCCCCCCCCCCCAAAAATGGGCAAGAAATAAATGCCCCCAGAATGCCACCCCAAAAACAATGGGGCTGTAAGAAATGCCAGCTCCCCCCATAGTGCAAGCTCCCCCCACAAAGAAAAAAACAAACAAACACTGATACTCTATCAGCAGCGATGCGATGCAGGCCTTTTCCGGCCTGTGTCCCTGCTGCGTGCTGCCCGGCTCAGGCGGCGCGATGATAATTATGTCATAGCGCCGCCTGAGCCAACCTCTGATAGGCTGCAGGCATTAGTGCCTGCGGCCTATCAAAAGAACAGGGAAGAGAGACGTCTCTCCCACCCCTGCCCCACCGCAGCACAGCCATCTGTATCACTGTCCTGAGGACGGCGATACAGATGAATATTGAGATAAGCGCTTCATCCAGGGCCACGCCACCTGTGGTGATCCGTGGTGCGGCCCTGAGGAATAAAAAAATAAAATAATGTATTTGTTAAAGACGGCCCAGCGGTCGTTTTTTTAGGGCGGACTGGGGGGCAATTGCCTCCCTGCCCCCCGTCCCAGCCCGCCCCATCGTGACTGTCTGCAAAAGGAGCGGGGAGTTGGTCTCTTTAATACCACTGTGCGGCACCATTACCTTGGAGTCTTCAGAGCAGTGAATGATCAGGACGGTGTGAGAATATATCTGAGCTGCTCTCTCTATAATGCACAGCGCAGTCAGGGCCGGCTCTATAATAAGGCAGACCAAGCGGCTGCTTGAGGGCGCAGAGAAGGGGGAAGGCGGTGCCAGGGCGGAATTTTTTTTATTTTAATTTATTATTTTTTAAAAATACATAACTTGCTTACTTGCCGGGCCCGGAAGCCCTCCGCAGCCTGCAGGTGTGCCGTGCGTCCCCGGCACTCACCTCCTCACAGAGCGGCACGCAGGCTCAGCAGCAGCGCGGCATCGGCAACACAGACAGTCACGGGCTCAGGGGGGGTGACTGCCGAGTGGCGCTGCAGCGGCGGAGGGCAGGCAGCAGCAACTGGTGTAGACTGGGGAGCGGAGGTCTGGAAACTGGAGGCGGAGCTGTTGGTGGTGAGTAACTGTGTGGACAAATGTCTCTGAGTAGTCTGTGCGGCCAGCGGGGAGAAATGTGACAACATGGATGGAGGGGGAAGAAATGTGACAACATGGATGGAGGGGGAGAGATGTGACAACATGGATGGAAGGGGGAGAAATGTGACAACATGGATGGAGGGGGGAGAAATGTGACAACATGGATGGAGGGGGAGAAATGTGACAACATGGATGGAGGGGGAAGAAATGTGACAACATGGATGGAGAGGGAGAAATGTGACAACATGGATGGAGGGGGGAGAAATGTGACAACATGGATGGAGAGGGAGAAATGTGACAACATGGATGGAGAGGGAGAAATGTGACAACATGGATGGAGAGGGAGAAATGTGACAACATGGATGGAGAGGGAGAAATGTGACAACATGGATGGAGAGGGAGAAATGTGACAACATGGATGGAGAGGGAGAAATGTGACAACATGGATGGAGAGGGAGAAATGTGACAACATGGATGGAGAGGGAGAATGTGACAACATGGATGGAGAGGGAGAAATGTGACAACATGGATGGAGAGGGAGAAATGTGACAACATGGATGGAGGGGGAGAAATGTGACAACATGGATGGAGGGGGAGAAATGTGACAACATGGGTGGAGGGGAGAAATGTGACAACATGGATGGAGGGGGGAGAAATGTGACAACATGGATGGAGGGGGAAGAAATGTGACAACATGGATGGAGGGGGAGAAATGTGACAACATGGATGGAGGGGGAAGAAATGTGACAACATAGATGGAGGGGGAAGAAATGTGACAACATGGATAGAGAGGGAGAAATGTGACAACATGGATGGAGGGGGAGAAATGTGACAACATGGATGGAGGGGGAGAAATGTGACAACATGGATGGAGGGGAAGAAATGTGACAACATGGATGGAGGGGGAGAAATGTGACAACATGGATGGAGGGGGAAGAAATGTGACAACATGGATGGAGGGGGAAGAAATGTGACAACATGGATGGAGGGGGAGAGATGTGACAACATGGATGGAGGGGGGGGGAGATGTGAAATGGGGGGCTGATGGCTGACTGTCATGGTCTTACCTTCTTACTGTTCTCCTTCGTTTGACATGTGCTGGCGGCCATCTTGGTTTCTAGGTTTCTTGTAGCCTCCCACCCTGCGGCTTCTCCTTCCCACTGGGAGGAGCTGGATGCCTAGCTCATATATATAGGAGGTCTGTGGCTTCAGTTCCTTGCTTGGTCCTCCTGTGTTCACATGCTTCTAAGACTGCTGCTGCTTCTGGTTCCTGATCCTGGCCTCGTCTGACTACCCCGTTGGTTCCTGATCCTGGCTTCGTCTGACTACCCTGCTGGTTCCTGATCCAGGCTTCGTCTGACTACCCTCCTGGTTCCTGACCTCTGTCTACGCAAGACCCTGCTTCGGTTTAGCCATCCGTTTGGACTTTTGCTTACAGCTTGATTTTCAATAAAGCCTTCTTATTTCCACTTATCTCTTGTTGTACGTCTGGTTCATGGTTCCATGACACTGACATGGAGGCATGGGGGTCTGATCTGAGGTCTGATTAACATTGGGGTCTGACCTGAGGTGTAATGGAAAATATTTTTTTCTTATTATCCTCCTCTAAAATCTATATAGTGCGAAAAATCCAGTCCTCAAACCAGCAAGGACTGGTTCCAGAGCGAAGATACCAGGACTACACAGAGGAGAAGCTAGCTGCTGCAGATGGGACCAGCGCCAGGTGAGCTGCGGGGGTGGGGCAGGCACCAAATTGTAGCTTTGCTTGTGTTGGCAAAAATCCTTGCACCAGCCCTGAGCGCAGTGGGAGGTGTATCCGAGCTGTTCTCTATATAATGCACAGCGCAGTGGGAGGTGTATCCGAGCTGTTCTCTATATAATGCACAGCGCAGTGGGAGGTGTAGCCGAGCTGTTCTCTATATAATGCACAGCGCAGTGGGAGGTGTATCCGAGCGCTATATAATGCACATCAACTTCTATGTTTTCCCTTTAAGTGCTAGGATAAGGTGTGTTAATCAACAACTATCTACTACTAATGTCCTTTGGGACTTTTTAACACCTATTATTCCTGCACCTACCAATTGCCTAAGACTTAACTTTTAATACTTATTGAATAAAACTTTTGGTAATGCGCCGACAAACATTTGTGTTTTAAAATTTCCAGTATCACTGGCCTTTATTTGTCACTTATGACGTTTTGTCAGTAGTCTTAACTGACTTCATATAACTAGACACACTGTTGCCATAACAGGCTGCGCGCCTGCCTGTATTTGTTAGCGGCACTGTATCTAGTGTTCATTTGTATATATGGGCTCCAGTGATTGCTGCTTTAAAATTAGAGCCTCACGCTGCCCCCCGACATGTTTCGCCGTGTAACGGCGTCCTCAGGGGTTAGGGCAGTGTATATGTATATAATGCACAGCACAGTGAGAAGTGTATTCAAGCTCTATATAATGTACAGCGCAGTGGGAGGTGTATCTGCGCTGCTCTCTATATAATGCACAGCGCAGTGGGTGGTGTATCCGAGCTGTTATCTATATAATGCACAGCGCGTGGGTGGTGTATCCGAGCTCTATATAATGCACAGCGCAGTGGGAGGTGTATCCGAGCTGCTCTCTATATAATGCACAGCGCAGTGGGAGGTGTATCTGAGCTGCTCTCTATATAATGTACAGCGCAGTGGGAGGTGTATCTGCGCTGCTCTATATAATGCACAGCGCAGTGGGAGGTGTATCCGAGCTCTATATAATGCACAGCGCAGTGGGTGGTGTATCCGAGCTCTATATAATGCACAGCGCAGTGGGTGGTGTATCCGAGCTCTATATAATGCACAGCGCAGTGGGAGGTGTATCCGAGCTCTATATAATGCACAGCGCAGTGGGTGGTGTATCCGAGCTCTATATAATGCACAGCGCAGTGAGTGGTGTATCCGGCACACTGTGTGGTACCAGTATTTTCAGGGGGACTGTCTCTGCAGGATAGTATTGGGGGGCACAGTATAGAGGGACATAACTCTCCCTATATAACAGCTTCCCCTTGCCTCCCTGCACGGCCTGTAGTGGCGCTCACCGCTCGGTCAGGCATCGCTCCCGGCGGCTGCTCCATTAGTCAGCGTGTCCGGAGTGCAGGGGGAGCGCTCACTGACAGCGCCGGCCACGCTGGGCACTGAGCACACAGAGTGTACAAGTTCATTATATCTAATAAAAAGGGGGAATGTAGATTTAATTATAACACATAAGGCTCCTGTGCCCACCGGGCTGAGGGGGCAGGGCAGGCAGAGACCCGCAGCTCCCGCACTGCCCGCCTCTCCGAGGCTGATAGAAGACGGAGGACCCTTAGCAATGCTCATCTGAGAGAGCGCTGCGAAGGGACATTTCAGCCCCAGTTTTCTACCACAAATAAACGTTTTCCCTAAATAAAGTATATTACAAAAATGTTCCCCGTCACTGTCCCTACAAAAAAGAAAACGGCAGTTACATAATAATGATAATAAAAGAAGGACACATTCCCCTTAATCAATATGATTATATGTACCCCAAACCTGGGCCATAAAAAACTAATTCAACTAAGGCTGGGTTCACATCAGCGTTAAGTATTCCGTTATAAGCAAGTTATAATGGAAAGCCATAACGGAAAATAACGGAATCCATAAGACGGAAGTCAAAACGGAAGCCATTAAGAGGCATTCCGTTTTGATCTGTCATAATGGAAGTCTATGGGAATCTTAACGGATCCGTCTGGCCCCCGTTATGCAGAATGGACAAAGAAGTCCTGTCGACATGACTTTTTTGTCCATTCTGCATAACAGGAACCATAGGGATCAGTTATGAAGGATGAAAATGGAATGCCTCTTAACCACTTACCGCTACGCTAACGCCGAAAGGCGTCATCTCTGCGGCGCTCCCAGGCTACGCTAACGCCAATAGGCGTCATCTCGCGTGAGCCGAGATTTCCTGTGAACGCGCGCACGCAGGCGCGCGCGCTCACAGGAACGGAAGGTAAGCGAGTGGATCTCCAGCCTGCCTAACAGGTATATTAGACGCCTGGTCCTCTAGGGTCACTTTTGTTAGGATCGACCACCAGAGGACACAGGCAGCTCAGTACAGTCGCACCAAACACCACTACAGTACACTACACCCCCCCCCTGTCACTTATTAACCCTTTATAAACCACTGATCAGCCCATATAGACTCCCTGATCACCCCCCTGTCATTGATCACCCCCCTGTCATTGATCACCCCCCTGTAAGGCTCCATTCAGACGTCCTTATGATTTTTACGGATCCACTGATAAATGGATCGGATCCGCAGAACACATGCGGACGTCTGAATGGAGCCTTACAGGGGGGTGATCAATGACAGAGTAGTGATCACCCATATAGACTCCCTGATCACCTTCGTCATTGATCACCCCCCTGTAAGGCTCCATTCAGACGTCCGTATGATTTTTACGGATCCACGGATACATGGATCGGATCCGCAAAACACATACGGACGTCTGAATGGAGCCTTACAGGGGGGTGATCAGTGACAGGGGGGTGATCACCCCATATAGACTTCCTGATCACCCCCCTGTCATTGATCACCCCCCTGTCATTGATCACCCCCCTGTAAGGCTCCATTCAGACGCCCGTATGTGTTTTACGGATCCACGCATCCATGGATCGGATCCGTAAAACGCATACGGACGTCTGAATGGAGCCTTACAGGGGGGTGGGGTGATCAGGGAGTCTATATGGGATGATCACCCCCCTGTAAGGCTCCATTCAGACGTCTGCATGTGTTTTACGGATTCACGCATCCATGAATCGGATCCGCAAAACGCATACGGACGTCTGAATGGAGCCTTACATGGGGGTGATCAGTGACAGGGGGGTGATCACCTCATATACACTCCCTGATCACCCCCTGTCATTGATCACCCCCCTGTTAGGCTCCATTCAGACGTCTGCATGTGTTTTACGGATCCACGCATCCATGGATCGGATCCGCAAAACGCATACGGACATCTGAATGGAGCCTTACAGGGGGGTGATCAATGACAGGGGGGTGATCACCCCATATACACTCCCTGATTACCCCCCTGTCATTGATTACCTCCATGTAAGGCTCCATTCAGACGTCCGTATGTGTTTTGCGGTTCCTATCTATGTATCCGTGGATCCGTAAAAAACATATGGACGTCTGAATGGAGCCTTACAGGGGGGCGATCAATGACAGAGGGGTGATCAGTGACAGGGGGGTGATCACCCCATATACACTCCCTGATCACCCCCCTGTCATTGATCACCCCCCCTGTCATTGATCGCCCCCCTGTCATTGATCACCCCCCTGTCATTGATCGCCCCCCTGTCATTGATCACCCCCCCTGTCATTGATCACCCCCCCGTCATTGATCGCCCCCCTGTAAGGCTCCATTCAGAATTTTTTTTGGCCCAAGTTAGCGGAAATATTATTATTATTTTTTTTTTTCTTACAAAGTCTCATATTCCACTAACTTGTGTCAAAAAATAAAATCTCACATGAACTCGCCATACCCCTCACGGAATCCAAATGCGTAAAATTTTTAGACATTTATATTCCAGACTTCTTCTCACGCTTTAGGGCCCCTAAAAAGCCAGGGCAGTATAAATACCCCACATGTGACCCCATTTCGGAAAGAAGACACCCCAAGGTATTCCGTGAGGGGCATATTGAGTCCATGAAAGATTGAAATTTCTGTCCTAAGTTAGCGGAAAGTGAGACTTTGTGAGAAAAAAACAAAAAAAAATCAATTTCCGCTAACTTATGCAAAAAAATAAAAATTCTATGAACTCGCCATGCCCCTCATTGAATACCTTGGGGTGTCTTCTTTCCAAAGTGGGGTCACATGTGGGGTATTTATACTGCCCTGGCATTTTAGGGGCCTGAAACCGTGAGAAGAAGTCTGGGATCCAAATGTCTAAAAATGCCCCCCTAAAAGGAATTTGGGCCCCTTTGCGCATCTAGGCTGCAAAAAAGTGTCACACATCTGGTATCGCCGTACTCAGGAGAAGTTGGGGAATGTGTTTTGGGGTGTCATTTTACATATACCCATGCTGGGTGAGAAAAATATCTTGGTCAAATGCCAACTTTGTATAAAAAAATGGGAAAAGTTGTCTTTTGCAGAGATATTTCTCTCACCCAGCATGGGTATATGTAAAATGGCACCCCAAAACACATTCCCCAACTTCTCCTGAGTACGGTGATACCAGATGTGTGACACTTTTTTGCCGCCTAGGTGGGCAAAGGGGCACATATTCCAAAGTGCACCTTTCGGATTTCACAGACCATTTTTTTACACATTTTGATTTCAAACTACTAACCACACATTAGGGGCCCTAGAATGCCAGGGCAGTATAACTTCCCCACAAGTGACCCCATTTTGGAAAGAAGACACCCCAAGGTATTTCGTGAGGGGCACGGCGAGTTCATGGAAGTTTTTATTTTTTGTCACAAGTTAGTGGAATATGAGACTTTGTAAGAAAAAAAAAAAAAACATCATTTTCCGCTAACTTGTGACAAAAAATAAAAAGTTCTATGAACTCACTATGCCCATCAGCGAATACCTTAGGGTGTCTACTTTCCGAAATGGGGTCATTTGTGGGGGGTTTCTACTGTCTGGGCATTGTAGAACCTCAGGAAACATGACAGGTGCTCAGAAAGTCAGAGCTGCTTCAAAAAGCGGAAATTCACATTTTTGTACCATAGCTTGTAAACGCTATAACTTTTACCCAAACCATTTTTTTTTTACCCAAACATTTTTTTTTTATCAAAGACATGTAGAACAATAAATTTAGCGAAAAATTTATATATGGATGTCGTTTTTTTTTGCAAAATTTTACAACTGAAAGTGAAAAATGTCATTTTTTGGCAAAAAAATCGTTAAATTTCGATTAATAACAAAAAAAGTAAAAATGTCAGCAGCAATGAAATACCACCAAATGAAAGCTCCATTAGTGAGAAGAAAAGGAGGTAAAATTAATTTGGGTGGTAAGTTGCATGACCGAGCAATAAACCGCTAAAGTTGTGGAGTGCCGATTTGTAAAAAAAGGGCCTGGTCACTAGGGGGGTATAAACCTGTGGTCCTTAAGTGGTTAAAGGCTTCCGTTTTGACTTCCGTCTTATGGAATCTAAGTTCCTAGGTCTTCCAGACCTTGGTCTTTCGAAATGCAGCATCTCTCAAGTGCAACTCTTTAGTGCACCTACTGAATTATACCAGAATGTGACCATAAGGGGATCACAGGTAATTACAGACATAGTTAATGCAAACAATGTTTACATTTTTCATCTTACTCGTCCCACTTTTTCACAACCTCCTGAAATACCCCACATCCATTCACCCAGCAAGGAACTATTCATCTCTCCCTCCATCTTACCTTCTCATCTGACACTTGCACAAACCTGTTCGACAACATAAAACACTTCCTCCCCAAACACACACAGATACCTCCTGTTCTCTCTTATTCTCATTTATTAACACTTTCTCTGCTTCTCCTTATTGCTGGTGATATCTCTCCAAATCCAAGCCCCCCATAGCAAATCCCCACTATCACCTCTACGTCCCACTAAAAATCTCCTTCTACAAATTTCTGCAACCCCTTCTGCCCTTTCCTTCAGACCGCACATCCAAGCCCTTTCCACCACCTGCCGCCTCCAACTCAAAAACATCTCCCGCATCCGCTCTTTCCTTAACTTTGAATCTGCGAAAATGCTTGTACATGCCCTCATCATCTCCCGCCTAGACTATTGCACCATCCTCCTCTGTGGCCTTCCATCCAGCACTCTCGCACCCCTCCTGTCTATCCTCAACTCTGCTGCCCGACTGATCCACCTCTCACCCTATTACTCCTCTGCCTCTCCCCTCTGCCACTCCCGTCACTGGCTCCCCATTGCCCAGCGAATTCACTTCAAAGTACTGACAAACACATATAAGGCCGTCCATAACCTGTCCCCTCTCTACATCTCTGAGCTACTTTCCCGATACATCCCCACACGCACTCTCCGATCCTCACAAGACCTCCTTCTCTCCTCTCCTCTTATCACCTCTTCCCACAATCGCCTCCAAGATTTCTCCCGTGCATCCCCCACACTCTGGAACTCGCTGCCCCAACATATCAGACTCTCACCGACAGTAGAATCCTTCAAAAGAAACCTAAAAAACCCCACCTCTTCAGACAAGCCTCCAACCAGTGACCCTGCTGCCTCTATACCTTCACGACCAGCTTCACCCCCACCTACTGTGCCCTTCTCCTATACCATGTAAATTGTAAGCCCTCCCGGGCAGGGCCCTCTCTCCTTCTGTACCAGTCTGTAACTTGTCTTCTTTATGATTAGTGCAATTGTCTGTATTATGTATGTGCACCGCTTATCATATGTACAGCGCTATGGAATGAATGGCGCTTTAATAATAAATAATAAAAAATGGATTCCGTTATTTTCCGTTATAACGGAAATCCATACCAAAATACTTAATGTTGATGTCAACCCACCCTTAAAAAAAAAAAGCCATCATACGTTGGAAAGATAAAATCTTATGGCTCTTGAGATGTGGAAAAGAAAAGGCTCAAAATGGACCGGTCACTAAGGGTTGTGGTAATTCGCTCTGGTAGGCAGGTTAGCGGACGCAATATAGAGGCAATGGACCAGGTTTTTAAATCAATCTTCACATGCATAATATAACAGAACAGGGACAGGGCATCCGCGTTTCCCTGTAACCTGCCTGCCCTATGTTTCACGAAAAAACCTAAAATTTTGTAAAGACAAGAACCACCTGGTGACCCGAGCATTCCTCTCTTTGGCTTGGCTCATCCACTTGAGAGGGCAGTGGTCAGTTACCAGACGGAACTTTCTCCCCAACAGATAATAGCGGAGAGACTCAAGTGCCCACTTGATGGCCAGGCACTCTCTCTCCACTATACTATACCGGGTCTCAGTTGAAGTGAGCTTATGGCTGAGTAAGACCATAGGATGCTCCTCCCCGTTGACTTCCTGAGACAGTACAGCACCAAGGCCTACTTCGGAGGCATCAGTCTGTACTATAAACTCCCTTTTGAGGTCGGGCGTCACCAAAACCGGGGACCCACACAGGGCCGACTTCAAAGCGGAAAAAGCCTCTGAGTGAGCCACTGAGGATATAGACAGGATAGCCTTCGAAATGCGTCTGGCGTGGAGGATAAAAGATCTATATTTGGCAATAACCGGCAAAAAGAAAAAGTAACACCGCTGTTACAGCCATCGTCAAAGAAAGCGCTTTCTATCTAAAAGGAGTCCAGACCTTTTGTTAGTGTCTGACGTGCTACAGGAAGTAGCAGGTAGCCAGTGAAGCCCAATCACCTGCACGGAGTACGGCCTGAGACACGAGGGATGCCCGAGACCAACAGGGAACCCACTACAGAGTGACTCCGGAACAGCAAAAGAAGTACCCCTTATTGATCGCAGGATTCGCTCCCCAGCTATCACATCCGCACCAGCAAGGTATTGGTGAAACTTCCGTACAACAGCTCAAAAGCAGAGGTAAGCTTACCTGCTACTCACACCACGTGGGATGCCACGAATTGGACATCATCTTGACACATGTGAGTACAGGACCTTTTCCCTGAGAAACAGTATGTTATAATACCTGATACGGAAACCTCTTGCTAGATTGCACTGCTAATTGGATGTCCTATCCTAACACTGTATAACAAATAATACAGCGAACTGTATTCCCCTTCAGGGATCGTACTACCATCTCTGCAGAACTTCCCCAAATGTGGATAATTTATGATTCATCACTTTGATTATTTTTTGTGAGCACATAGACACTTATAGGTTCATGTTATATATTTTTCATAGATTTTCTGAACATTTTACCACCGTTCACTGCAATATATAGTTTCTACTGGATTTGGACTTTTTTTGATTCACAGCTCACAGATTTGTGTTTGCAGTCACGAATCTCAATTTCTATATTGTGATTTAGGAGGATACAGTCATTTGCTATACGTAGAGATGTGAAGGAATTCTATTTAAGCCACAGTATCCGTCGTCTAGCAGCCATCCCATCCAGCTCTTTATTAGAGTGGCAGGATTATATTTTATATTTGACATTGTGGTGTATATATTTTATATATTTTTTATATATTTCGGAGCCATCGGTATGATTTGTCATATAGTACACGTATTTGCTTGCATCCCTTTGATATTTGCATCCACATGATAAATATATTTAGTGATGCTTCATTGATCCTGTGTGTGCCCATTCATCTTCTTTGTACTATTTTCGGTGATTTGAGTGCGACATCAGTTTGGAGCACCTTGCCACCCCCAATCAGAGGGAGAGCTGTCCTATATTTCCCCTTTCAGATTCAAAGCGGAAAAAGACTCTTCCGCCTGGTCATTCCAGCGGACCACCAGGGACTTCCATCCCTTCAAGAGTCCTGTCAATAAATCTGCTAAAGTGGCAAAATGGGGAATGAACCTCATGTAATAGCCCACCATTCCCAGGAATGACTTTATTTGCCGAGAGGTGACAGATCGGGGTCAATTCCTTATCGCCTCTATTTTGTTTACTTGGGGTTTGATGACTCCGCGCCCAATGACATACCCCAGGTATTTGGTCTCCTCTAACCCTATCGCACATTTTTTTGGTTAGCTGTTAGGCCAGCCTTTCGAAGGGAGTCCACTGCGGCCTGCACTTTGGGCAGGTGACTTTCCCAGTCTTTACTGTGAATGACATTATCGTGCAGGTAAGCCGAGGCGTATCGCCGATGTGGACGAAGCACAATGTCCATTAGACGTTGAAAAGTGGCGGGGGCGCCATGCAGACCAAAGGGTAAGACCTTATATTGGTGCAGCCCCTCTGGTGTAATGAAGGCAGTTTTCTCTTTGGCAGCCTCCGTCAAGGGTACTTGCCAGCAAATACCCTTTGGTGAGGTCCAAAATAGAAAAATACCGGGCTTGGCCTAATCTTTCAATAAGTTCATCCACCCGAGGCATGGGATATGCATCGAATTTAGATATTTCGTTCAGCTTACGAAAATCATTACAAAACCGTAACGTCCCGTCCGGCTTGGGACTTTAGGACTGGCCCACCCACTTTTAGACTCCTCAATGACGTCTAGCTGCAGCATTAGCTGCACCTCCTCCGATATGGCTTGTCGCTGAGCCTCGGGTACCTGGTATGGCTTTAACCGGACTTTTGCCTGAGGCTCAGTGACAATGTCAAGCTGGATTATGAAAGTGCGTCCAAGGAGGTCTGAGAACACATCCGTGTTCCGACTAACGAACTCCCTGGTCTCCTGAGCCTGTTTAGAGGAGAGGCTGTCAGCAATTTTTACTGTGGCAGCCGCCTCCCTTGTATCAGACAACCTGGCCGCAGGCTGTCTTCTGTAGTGGTTTCCCTATCTTACCAAGGTTTAAGTAAATTAACATGGTAAACCTGCTCCGGCTTCCGCTGCCCTCGCTGGTGTACCTTGTAGTTTACCTCTCCAACTTTCTCGAGTACCTCGTAGGGCCCCTGCCATCTAGGCAGGAACTTACTGTGCACGGTCGGTACCAAAACCCGGTCACTAAGGTTAAAGTTCTGGACCCGAGCCTGCCGATTTACAGACTCTGGGCTCGCTGAGCGGCCTCCATATGCTCCCTGACAAGAGGTAAAACGGTGTCTATCCGCTGTTGCATCTTGACAACATATTTGACACTTTTATGCGGAGTGGGTTGTTGTTCCCACGCCTCTTTGGCCACGTCCAACAGACCACGAGGATGTCTGCCATAAAGCAATACGAAGGGCGAGAACCCAGTAGAGGCCTGGGGCACCTCTCGCACTGCGAACATGAGATAGGGCAGCAGAAGGTCTCAATCCTTCCCATCTTTAAACACCACCCTTTTTAACATAGTTTTTAGAGTTTTGTTAAACCTTTCTACCAGACTGTCCGTTTGCGGATGATACACAGACATCCATAACTGTCTGATATGCAGCAACTTACAGAGTTCCCTCATGACCTTGAACATAAAAGGGGTCCCCTGGTCAGTCAGAACCTCTTTAGGTAGCCCCACTCGGGAGAACATCTCCATTAGCTTCGCCGATGTATGTCGCAGTGGCACCGCCTCCGGGTACCGAGTGGCGTAGTCAGGGACGACCAAGATGTGTTGGTGTCCTCTAGCAGACTTCGGTACTGGGCCTACGAGGTCCATAGCGATTCGCTCAAACGCCACCTCAATGATCGGGAGAGGTACCAAGGGACTGCGAAAAAGGTGTTGGGGGCTAGTTGCCTGGCAGGTCGGGCAAGATTTACAGAATTCTTCCACCTCCCTAAACACACTGGGCCAGTAAAACCGTTGTAGTATCCGGTCCTGTGTCTTCTGCATTCCCAGATGACCCCCGAGAACATGTTGGTGGGCTAACTCTAACACGAGTTTGCGATAAGCCTGGGGCACCACTAGCTGTTCAATGGATTCACCTCACAGCTGGTTTACTCGGTACAACATCTCCTGATGAACCACAAAACGGGGGAACACCGACTCTGCCCCTGGTTGTTGTGGTTCACCGTCTACTATTAATACCAATTTCCCAGGCTCAGGATAGGGTTGGGTCCCGGTGTTGGGCGGTACCAAAATTATCCCCGGAGACATTGAGGTCTGCCAACTCCGGACTCGGCGTCAAGTCCTCCACGTCTCCCACCATCACACTTAGTGGGTTGTCTCCCTCTCTTCCACCAAAGTGGCAGTCACCCCTAGCACTGGCCCTTCTGACTCAGGTTACCAAGGTTCTGAGCCAGGCCACTCTGCTAGGGTCACATCTGTCTCATGGGTATCAGTAACTTTCCGGGAAACCGGGGAAGTCTCTCCCAATTATTAGTTCATAGTGCAACTTTGTGGCGACGGCCACCTCACGAGTCCACGTGTTAGTCACCGCGGATAGTCACACCAGGCGATTGGATAGTCCTTTAAGTCTCCATGGATGCACACTACGCCTACTTTCTGGCCAGTATATTCGGCGGGCCGCACCAGGGCAGCTCTAACTGCTGCTGACACTTTACCGGCTCTTACCTCACCGAGGCCAGGAATCTCGGTGACACATACCTTCCGTCAATGACGGAGCCTTGAGCCTTCTTACAGGGTTCAGAAAGTGGGGCATTTTTTTTTTTAAGGACAATCAATGACAGATAGAAACAATATTCCCAGAGTAAAAAAAAAACTATAATAAATAAGAATAATCCAAATACAAATCCATATTATGAATATAAATATTATTATTAAACCATATGGAAGTAATAGACACATTTACAGTAAAACATAACAAAAGATATTCTAGGAAGATACAGTAAGTGATCAAAATTACAGATTTTTCTAATTGCTTTTCTAGAAATTATTTTGTCATTTTGTAACTGAACGTATCCATCTCTCGTGACCTTATTATAATACTTACGTTTCTTCATGATCACAGCAGCTCTTCTGTACAGATGTGTCCGCTGTAGTAACCGGCTCTTCTGTACGGATGTGTCCGCTATAGTAACCGGCTCTTATGTACGGATGTGTCCGCTGTAGTAACCGACTCTTGGAGCTTTCAGATCTGTTTGGTGAGTTTGTTTCAGGAGCAAAAATAAAACAGGAGGCGTTTCGAAAAAGTGGAGACGCTGCATCTGCCCGTAACTTCTTACCTTTTATGATGCCCTCCTGATTTTGGCTTCCATCCCCAAATCAAGAAACCTGAATGTCTGGCTCTTCAGATGAGAATTAGGGTGTGGTGACATTAAGCTTTTCCAAAGCATGAAAGCTCCTGGTTTTCAACCTGTAAAACGCCTCGTGCAGGGCAGTAAGTGTTAATTTGCTGGTTCTGGCCTAATTAATTCAGCCTCTTCTTCCGGTATCTATTGTGTGTGCAGAGGACAAACATCAACCATCTCCAAGGTCTTCCCAATCTCTGGGACCTGTTTTATGCTAAATGTAATTTGCACTTTAACCCCCTCAGCCCCCCTAGCTTAAACCCCCTTAATGACCAGACCACTTTTTACAATTCTGCACTACACTACTTTCACGGTTTATTGCTCGGTCATACAACTTACCACCCAAATGAATTTTACCTCATTTTCTTCTCACTAATAGAGCTTTCATTTGGTGGTATTTCATTGCTGCTGACATTTTTACTTTTTTTGTTATTAATTGAAATTTACCGAAATTTTTGCAAAAAATTGACATTTTTCACTTTCAGTTGTAAAATTTTCAAATAAAACTACATTTCTATATAAATTTTTCTCAAAATTTACTGTTCTACATGTCTTTGATAAAAAAAAATGCAATAAGTGTATATTTATTGGTTTGGGTAAAAGTTATAGCGTTTGCAAACTATGGTACAAAAATGTGAATTTCCGCATTTTGAAGCAGCTCTGACTTTCTGAGCACCTGTCATGTTTCCTGAGGTTCTACAATACCCAGACAGTAGGAACACCCCACAAATGACCCCATTTCGGAAAGTAGACACCCTAAGGTATTCGCTGATGGGCATAGTTAGTTCATGGAAGTTTTTTTTTTTTGTCACAAGTTAGCGGAAAATGATAATTTTTTTTATTTATTTTTTTCTTACAAAGTCTCATATTCCACTAACTTGTGACAAAAAATAAAATTTTACATGAACTCACCATACCCCTCACGGGGTGTCTTCTTTCCAAAATGGGATCACATGTGCGGAATTTATACTGCCCTGGCATTTTAGGGGCCCTAAAGCGTGAGAAGTAGTTTGGAATCCAAATGCGTAAAAATGCCCTGTGAAATCCTGAAAGTACTCATTGGAATTTGGGCCCCTTTGCGCATCTTGGCTGCAAAAAAAGTGTCACACATGTGGTGTCGCAGTACTCAGGAAAAGTAGGGCAATGTGTTTTGGGGTGTCTTTTAACATATGCCCATGTTGGGTGAGAGAAAGTTGTCATTTGACAGAGATATTTCTCTCACCCAGCATGGGTATATGTAAAAATACACCCCAAAACACATTGCCCTACTTCTCCTGAGTACGGCGATACCACATGTGTGACACTTTTTTGCAGCCAAGATGCGCAAAGGGGCCCAAATTCCAATGAGTACTTTCAGGATTTCACAGGGCATTTTTACGCATTTGGATTCCAAACTACTTCTCAAGCTTAAGGCCCCCTAAAATGCCAGGGCAGTATAAATACCCCACAAGTGACCCCATTTTGGAAAGAAGAAACCCCAAGGTATTCCGTGAGGGGCATGGCGAGTTCCTAGAATATTATTATTTTTTGGCAGAAGTTAGCGGAAAATTATATATTATTTTTCTCATACCACATGTGTGACACTTTTTTTCAGCCTAGGTGCGCAAAGGGGCCCAAATTCCAATGAGTACCTTTTAGGAGGGCATTTTTAGACATTTGGATTCCAGACTTCTTCTCACACTTTAGGGCCCCTAAAATGCCAGGGCAGTATAACTACCCCACAAGTGACCCCATTTTGGGAAGAAGACACCCCAAGGTATTCCGTGAGGGGCATGGCGAGTTCATAGAAGATTCTTTTTTTGGCACAAGTTAGAGGAAATTTTTTATTTATTTTTTTGTTCTCACAAAGTCTCACTTTCCGCTAACTTGGGACAAAAAGTTCAATCTTTCATGGACTCAATATGCCCCTCAGCGAATACCTTGGGGTGTCTTCTTTCCAAAATGGGGTCATTTGTGGGGTGTTTTTACTGCCCTGGCATTTGAGGGTCTCCACAATCATTACATGTATGGCCAGCATTAGGAGTTTCTGCTATTCTCCTTATATTGAGCATACGGGTAATGAGATTATTTTTTTCCGTTCAGCCTCTGGGCTGAAAGAAAAAATGAACGGCACAGATTTATTCATTTGCATCGATCAATGTGGATGAAAAAATCTCTGCCAAAAAATGTGCAAAAAAAAAAAAAGGTGGGGGGCCAGGACATAGGAGCTCGGCCCCACATCAATGCCCACTTAACCCGTATGCCCTGGCAAACCCGATTTCTCCATTCACATCAATCGATGTGGATGAATAAATCATTGCCGGAATCTTTTATTTATTTTTTTATATACAAAGTGTTTGCCAAAGCATATGAACACCGCCCCTCAGCTCATAAGCCTCAGCAAACGTATCTTTTTTACTGCAGAGGAGAAATCTCGTCTTGCAGCGCCGCATACACCGACTTTTGTGTAATCTGACAGCAGCGCAATGCTTCTGTCAGAATGCACATCAGTGCTGCAGCTGGTCGATCGGTTGGTCCACCTAGAAGGTAAAAAAAAAAAACAGCCCGCAACGCAATACATTTATTAACATTAACTTTATATAACATTTGAAACAGAACATAAACTTTTATAAACTTTATTGAACTTTTGGAACATTAACTTTTTTGCTTACCTGTGATTTTTTTTTTTTTTTTTTACCTTTATAAATCTCTCCTTCCCCATGGGACAATGTGCAGAGCGCAAATTGCTCAGAGATGTGGCGAAGTACATTATGCACTTTGTCCCAGGTGAAAGGAGAGGTTTGCAGCAGCTGTGAGTGAAAGGGCCCTAAGAGCCCTGTGTGCCTGTCCTGTGAGATGCAATCCCTATGCTAAGTGTACCTGTGTGTGTGTGTGTGTGTGTGTGTGGTACTTCCGGAAACACTCCCCTAAGCATAGGGCAGGGTGGTCAGGGCAGTCAGGACAGAAATAGCGGGTGTCACTCCTTATTCCTCTCCTGCTACAGACAGGACATCTTTTTCGGGGTGACGCTTGGGTGGAGGTACCAGCAACGACATTGGGGAAATGTCGCTCGTGTAGACGGCTCACTACAATGGTGGTTGGGGCCACAGAACCTCCTGGATACAGGAGGTTCTCGATGATCTCTTCCTGAAATTTGAGGAAGGATCCTGTTCTCCCAGCCTTACTGTAGAGAACCAAACTATTGTACATTGCCAATTGAATTAGATATACAGACACCTTCTTATACCAGCGTCTGGTCCTGCGGGAAAGTAAATACGGAGCCAACATCTGGTCATTGAAGTCCACCCCTCCCATGTGAAGGTTATAGTCGTGGACTGAGAGGGGCTTTTCAATGACACTGGTTGCTCGCTCAATTTGGATTGTCGTGTCTGCGTGAATGGAGGAGAGCATGTAAACATCACGCTTGTCTCTCCATTTCACCGCAAGCAGTTCTTCGTTACACGAGGCAGCCCTCTCCCCCCTTGCAAGACGGGTGGTAACGAGCCCTTTGGGGAAGCCCCGGCGACTAGGTCGCGCGGTGCCACAGCAGCCAATCTGTTCTAGAAACAATTGCTTGAAGAGGGGCCACACTTGTGTAGAAATTGTCCACATAAAGATGGTACCCCTTGCCAAATAAGGGTGACACCAAGTCCCAGACTGTCTTCCCACTGCTCCCCAGGTAGTCAGGGCAACCGACCGGCTCCAGGTTCTGATCTTTACCCTCATAGACTTGAAATTTGTGCGTATAGCCTGTGGCCCTTTCACAGAGCTTATACAATTTGACCCCATAACGGGCGCGCTTGCTTGGGATGTATTGTTTGAAGCCAAGGCGCCCGGGAAAATGTATCAGGGACTCGTCTACGCAGATGTTCTGCTCAGGGGTATACAAATCTGCAAATTTGGTGTTAAAGTGGTCTATGAGGGGAGCCGGTCAAAAGCTGGGTGGCCTCTGGGACGGGAGGTGGTGTTGTCACTAAAGTGCAGGAAATGCAGGATGGTCTCAAATCGTGTCCTGGACATGGCAGCAGAGAACATGGGGTTTGTGGACCAATATGACCGCAATTCATGCTTTTTTGTTAGGCCCATGTTGAGGAGAAGGCCCAGAAAAGTTTTAAATTCGGAAACTTGGACGGGTTTCCACCAGAAAGACTGCGCATAAAAGCTTCCCGGGTTGGCGGCTATAAATTGAGTGGCATACCGGTTTGTTTCTGCCACGACTAAGTCCAAGAGCTCCGCAGTCAAGAACAGCTCAAAAAACCGAACCGATCTGAGCTGTCTCAACCCGAACTCCAGACTGGGCGGTGAAAGGGGGAACTACTGGTGCGGCTGAAGTTGGGGGCGCAGCCAATCAGGGTTTGTCAGAACCTTAGGGGCTCTACGGGACTGTCTGTGCGGTGGCTGCGACGGGGGAACTAATGCACGTGCCACCGTACCAGCTTCAACTGCCCTTCTGGTGCTCGCCACTTCACCATGTTCTACGGCAGTGCTGGTACTAGGTCCAGGGAGGGCTGCGCTGCTGGTGTATGCCTCACCACGTAATCCGACAGCGCCAGCCCCACTCTGCTGCCCTTGAAGCGGATCCTGCGCAACCTGTGGTGTAGCAACACTGGGCCGGGTACGCCTGGTGGTATCAGGGACCTCAACCTCCTCGTCCGAACTTTGAGTTAGACTGCCACTGCTTTCTACAGGTTCATATTCTGACCCGCTGGATTCGTCAGATGAGGGTTCCCATTCCTCATCCGAATGGGTCAGAAGCCTGTAGGCCTCTTCAGAAGAATACCCCTTACTTGCCCTTTGGTCAACTAAATTTAGGGGTATTCCCTGAGACTACCCAAGAAAAAAAGCAAGCCTGTCTTACAAATGGGAGGCTAGCGAAGTACCGGAGGCCGCTGCGATTGATAAAAAATATCAAAACTGATTTTTTTATCGCCGCAGCACGTGTAAAGTGATTGTGCAGTGATAAAAAAATTTGTTCAAAAAAATAAATAAATAAAAATTGGGTCACTGCGGTGGGGCGGGCGTGGGTGAACGCACGTGTGGGCGAGCGATCAGGCCTGATCGGGCAAACACTGCGTTTTGGGTGGAGGGCGAACTAAGGTGACACTAATACTATTATAGATCTGACTGTGATCAGTTCTGATCACTTACAGATACTAAAAAAGTACCAATGCTGATTAATGATATACGCTAATCAGCGAATCAGTGACTGCGGTGCGGTGGGCTGGGCGCTAACCGACGCTAACTACCTAACCAAGGGGCCTAAACTATCCTAAAACCTAACAGTCAATACCAGTGAAAAAAAAAAGTGACAGTTTACAGTGATCACTTTTTTCCCTTCCACTAGTGATTCACAGGGGTGATCAAGGGGTTAATTGGGGTGATGGGGGGTGATCTGGGCGCTAAGTGTAGTGTTTGGTGTACTCACAGTGATGTGTGCTCCTCTGCTGGGACCAACCGACGAAAAGGACCAGCAGAGGAGCAGGGAAGCCATATAACACATCATATTTATAAATATTAGGTGTTAAATGGCTTCTGATTCGTTTTTTTTTAAGTCACCAACCTGCCAGCGCTGATCATTGGCTGGCAGGCTGGTGACGAACTTCTGATGTAACGATTCCTGGCCCGCACTGCGCATGTGCGGGCCGTCTTTGCCCGAAATCTCGCGTCTCGCGAGATCACGCGCCGGCGCGTCTAGGAGGAATAGCAGGGCCATTTTTCATTTTTGGGCTAATTAAAATCCTTATAGTGCGATTATTCAATTAAAAACCACACTTTTATAATATGTTAATTACCTGGCTACCAGCAAGTAGCCGCCGCATCCTCCTTTAAAAAAAAACGCCCCCTCCTCCTGTTGATTGACAGGGCCAGCGAGCGGTCTCCTCCTCCGGCTGGCCCTGTCTGCGTTCCAAATCTCGCGCCTGCGCCGTACCAGTCTTCAGTCGGTGCAGTTGCACTGAGAGGAGGATGCAAGCTCGGCCGCTCCTTCCTCAGTGCGCCTGCGCCGGGTGTAGATGTGACGTCATCGGCGCAGGCGCACTGAGGAAGGAGTGGCCGAGCGAGCGTCCTCCAGATTCTCTGAATCTTCGGATGATGTTATGCACAGTTGATGATGATAGATGCAAAGTCTTTGCAATGTTTCGCTGGGTAACACCTTTCTGATATTGCTCCACTATCTTTCTGCGCAACATTGTGGGAATTGGTGATCCTCTACCCATCTTGGCTTCGGAGAGACACTGCCACTCTGAGAAGCTCTTTTTATACCCAATCATGTTGCCAATTGACCTAATTAGTGTGAATTGGTCTTCCAGCTCTTCGTTATGCTCAAATTTACTTTTTCCAGCCTCTTATTGCTACTTGTCCCAACTTTTTGGGGATTTGTTGACACCGTGAAAATTTGAATCAATGTATTTTTCCTTTAACCACTTGGCGCCGCGCTAACGCCGAAAGGCGTCATTGCGGCGGCTCTCCCAGGCTACGCTAACGCCAATAGGCGTCATCTCGCGTGAGCCGAGATTTCCTGTGAACGCGCGCACGCAGGCGCGCGCGCTCACAGGAACGGAAGGTAAGCGAGTGGATCTCCAGCCTGCCAGCGGCGATCGCTCGCTGGCAGGCTGGAGATGTGATTTTTTTAACCCCTAACAGGTATATTAGACGCTGTTTTGATAACAGCGTCTAATATACCTGCTACCTGGTCCTCTGGTGGTCCCTTTTGTTAGGATCGACCACCAGAGGACACAGGCAGCTCACTAAAGTAGCACCAAACACCACTACACTACACTACACCCCCCCCCTGTCACTTATTAACCCTTTATAAACCACTGATCAGCCCATATAGACTCCCTGATCACCCCCTGTCATTGATCACCCCCCTGTCATTGATCACCCCCCTGTAAGGCTCCATTCAGAGGTCCGTATGATTTTTACGGATCCACGGATACATGGATCGGATCCGCAAAACGCATACGGACGTCTGAATGGAGCCTTACAGGGGGGTGATCAATGACAAGGGGGTGATCACGCATATAGATTTCCTGATCACTTCCCTGTCATTGATCACCCCCCTGTCATTGATCACCCCCCCTGTAAGGCTCCATTCAGACGTCCGTATGATTTTTACGGATCCACGGATACATGGATCGGATCCGCAAAACACATACGGACGTCTGAATGGAGCCTTACAGGGGGGGAATCAATGACAGGCGGGTGATCACCTCATATACACTCCCTGATCACCCCCTGTCATTGATCACCCCACTGTAAGGCTCCATTTAGATGTCCGTATGTGTTTTACGGATCCACGCATCTATGAATCGGATCCGCAAAACACATACGGACGTCTGAATGGAGCCTTACAGAGGGGTGATCAGTGACAGGGGGGTGATCACCCCATATAGACTTCCTGATCACCCCCCTGTCATTGATCACCCCCCTGTCATTGATCACCCCCCTGTAAGGCTCCATTCAGACGTCTGCATGTGTTTTACGGATCCACGCATCCATGGATCGGATCCGTAAAACGCATACGGACGTCTAAATGGAGCCTTACAGGGGGGTGATCAGGGAGTCTATATGGGATGATCACCCCCGTGTAAGGCTCCATTCAGACGTCTGCATGTGTTTTACGGATCCACGCATCCATGGATCGGATCCGCAAAACACATACGGACGTCTGAATGTGTTTTACGGATTCACGCATCCATGGATCGGATCCGCAAAACGCATACGGACGTCTGAATGGAGCCTTACAGGGGGGTGATCAGTGACAGGGGGGTGATCACCTCATATACACTCCCTGATCACCCCCTGTCATTGATCACCCCCCTGTCATTGATCACCCCCCTGTAAGGCTCCATTCAGACGTCTGCATGTGTTTTACGGATCCACTCATCCATGGATCGGATCCGCAAAACGCATACGGACGTCTGAATGGAGCCTTACAGGGGGGTGATCAATGACAGGGGGGTGATCACCCGATATACACTCCCTGATCACCCCCCTGTCATTGATCACCCCCATGTAAGGCTCCATTCAGACGTCCGTATGTGTTTTGCGGTCCCGATCTATGTATCCGTGGATCCGTAAAAAACATATGGACGTCTGAATGGAGCCTTACAGGGGGGTGATCAATGACAGAGGGGTGATCAGTGACAGGGGGGTGATCACCCCATATACACTCCCTGATCACCCCCCTGTCATTGATCGCCCCCCGGTAAGGCTCCATTCAGACATTTTTTTGGCCCAAGTTAGCGGAAATATATATATTTTTTTGTTTGTTTTTTCTTACAAAGTCTCATATTCCACTAACTTGTGTCAAAAAATAAAATCTCCCATGAACTCACCATACCCCTCACGGAATCCAAATGCGTAAACATTTTTTAGACATTTATATTCCAGACTTCTTCTCACTCTTTAGGGCCCCTAAAAAGCCAGGGCAGTATAAATACCCCACATGTGACCCCATTTCGGAAAGAAGACACCCCAAGGCATTCCGTGAGGGGCATATTGAGTCCATGAAAGATTGACATTTTTGTCCCAAGTTAGCGGAAAGGGAGACTTAGTGAGAAAAAAATAAAATAAAAATTTCCGCTAACTTGTGCCCAAAAAAAAAAAATTCTATGAACTCGCCATGCCCCTCATTGAATACCTTGGGGTGTCTTCTTTCCAAAATGGGGTCACATGTGGGGTATTTATACTGCCCTGGCTTTTTAGGGGCCTGAAACCGTGAGAAGAAGTCTGGGATCCAAATGTCTAAAAATGCCCTCCTAAAAGGAATTTGGGCCCCTTTGCGCATCTAGGCTGCAAAAAAGTGTCACACATGTGGTATCGCCGTACTCAGGAGAAGTTGGGGAATGTGTTTTGGGGTGTCATTTTACATATACCCATGCTGGGTGAGAGAAATATCTTGGTCAAATGCCAACTTTGTATAAAAAAATGGGAAAAGTTGTCTTTTGCAGAGATATTTCTCTCACCCAGCATGGTTATATGTAAAATTACACCCCAAAACACATTCCCCAACTTCTCCTGAGTACGGCGATACCAGATGTGTGACACTTTTTTGCCGCCTAGGTGGGCAAAGGGGCACACATTCCAAAGAGCACCTTTCGGATTTCACAGGTCATTTTTTACACATTTTGATTTCAAACTACTTATCACACATTAGGGCCCCTAGAATGCCAGGGCAGTATAACTACCCCACAAGTGACCCCATTTTGGAAAGAAGACACCCCAAGGTATTCCGTGAGGGGCATGGCGAGTTCCTATAATTTTTTATTTTTTGTCACAAGTTAGCGGAAAATGATGATTTTTTATTTTTATTTTTTTTCTTACAAAGTCTCATATTCCACTAACTTGTGACAAAAAATTAAAAATTCCAGGAACTCGCCATGCCCCTCACGGAATACCTTGGGGTGTCTTCTTTCCAAAATGGGGTCACTTGTGGGGTAGTTATACTGCCCTGGCAATTTAGGGGCCCTAATGTGTGCGAAGTAGTTTGAAATCAAAATCTGTAAAAAATGGCCGGTGAAATCCTAAAGGTGCATTTTGGAATATGTGCCCCTTTGCCCACCTAGGCTGCAAAAAAGTGTGACACATCTGATATCGCCGTACTCAGGAGAAGTTGGGCAATGTGTTTTGGGGTGTCATTTTACATATACCCATGCTGGGTGAGATAAATATCTTGGTCAAATTCCAACTTTGTATAAAAAAATGGGAAAAGTTGTCTTTTGCCAAGATATTTCTCTCACCCAGCATGGGTATATGTAAAATGACACCCCAAAACACATTCCCCAACTTCTCCTGAGTACGGCGATACCAGATGTGTGTCACTTTTTTGCCGCCTAGGTGGGCAAAGGGGCACACATTCCAAAGTGCACCTTTCGGATTTCGCAGGCCATTTTTTACACATTTTGATTGCAAAGTTCTTCTCACACATTTGGGCCCCTAAATTGCCAGGGCAGTATAACTACCCCACAAGTGACCCCATTTTGGAAAGAAGACACCCCAAGGTATTTCGTGATGGGCATAGTGAGTTCATGGAAGTTTTTATTTTTTGTCACAAGTTAGTGGAATATGAGACTTTGTAAGAAAAAAAATAAAATAAAAATAAATCATCATTTTCCGCTAACTTGTGACAAAAAATAAAAAGTTCTATGAACTCACTATGCCCATCAGCGAATACCTTAGGGTGTCTACTTTCCGAAATGGGGTCATTTGTGGGGGGTTTGTACTGTCTGGGCATTGTAGAACCTCAGGAAACATGACAGGTGCTCAGAAAGTCAGAGCTGCTTCAAAAAGCGGAAATTCACATTTTTGTACCATAGTTTGTAAACGCTATAACTTTTACCCAAACCATTTTTTTTTTACCCAAACATTTTTTTTTAATCAAAGACATGTAGAACAATAAATTTTGCGAAAAATTTATATATGGATGTCGTTTTTTTTGCAAAATTTTACAACTGAAAGTGAAAAATGTCATTTTTTTGCAAAAAAATCGTTAAATTTCGATTAATAACAAAAAAAGTAAAAATGTCAGCAGCAATGAAATACCACCAAATGAAAGCTCTATTAGTGAGAAGAAAAGGAGGTAAAATTAATTTGGGTGGTAAGTTGCATGACCGAGCAATAAACCGCTAAAGTTGTGGAGTGCCGATTTGTAAAAAAGGGCCTGGTCACTAGGGGGGTATAAACCTGTGGTCCTTAAGTGGTTAAAATGATACATTTACTCGGATTAAACGTTTGGTCTGTCATCTACGTTCTATTACAAATAAAATATTGACATTTGCCATCTGTCACGGCTGAGGATGGGGAAAACCCTCAGCCGTGCGATGCCAGAAGATGTTAACCACTGCTCGGCCAGGACGAGAGAATTAGGGAGCAGGTCACTTCCTAACGCATCCCTAATCCGTCCCTAACTCCTAGCTGCATGGGCCGACCTTGAAGGTAGGAGGGCCCATGCTCAGGAACCTCGGATCCCTACTCACCCTCCGCCGGTCCCTGAACTAGGAGTGAAGGGTAAGACGACCTGTTCCTTCTGGACACGGAGGAACAGGAGTCTCACTGGCCAGGCTGCAGGAAAAAGGGGAACAGAAACAGGCCTAT
The DNA here is from genome assembly GCF_014858855.1 of Bufo gargarizans. Lineage (NCBI taxonomy): Eukaryota > Metazoa > Chordata > Amphibia > Anura > Bufonidae > Bufo > Bufo gargarizans. Next base: position 190,926,040 of record NC_058088.1, read on the forward strand.
GGATATGGCAAGTGCTGCACTAGTTCCAGCCACCTGCCACAGCCTTGCTGACTGGTTCCGTGTGCAGGCAAGCTGAAGTCCACAACAATACAAATAGAACTCAGCACACACACATCCACACACAGGAACCCAGATCCATAGCTGCACAGAATAATAAAGGAAAACATCAACTGAACATCATGACATAAAACTTAAACTTATGACCACAATACTCACTGCAGCTGTTACCGATGACAACGACATGTGTGGCAAACGTGTCCTGGGAGCCGGCCAAAAGGCCGAGACACTGCCACCACATGTACATCAAACCAAACGTTGCCACGGGCAGCTACAGTGAAGGGAAACTGTCAGAGTGCACACCAAACATAAAACAGAGTGCACACCAGACGATCAGAGTGCATACACACAGGTGTAACCGCATGCACTTGACAGCAAGCTACCTAGCAACAGCTCAGGCTGCTATACTGCCAAGTACAATCACATGTTGCCAGCGGCAACCACAAGTGAGGCAACATACTAGCGGCCCTCACCTGTGGCTGAGCAACTACACCCAAACCGCAGGCAACAGCATGCGGACACAGGAGTCACGACCATGGCCGTGACACCATCTCCACATCATTGCATTCAGTTTTTATTCACAATCTGTATAGTGTCCCAACTTTTTTGGAATCCGGTTTGTATTATAAAAGTACAGTTTTTAAAGAAACTAAGCCACAGAAAAAGGTAAGAGCACTATATATTGAATAATCGCACTATAAGGATTTTAATTAGCCCAAAAATGAAAAATGACTTTTTGGGGGTGACAGAAGTCCTTTAAAGTGTCACTTACTGAAGCCCCAAGTGAAATATCTGGGACATATGAGTGCGGACGGTGTGAGACCGGACCCCAACAAGATAGCTGCAGTACAAAGCTGGCCGGCCCCCAAGACAGTCAAAGACTTGTCGGATTTACAAGTTACTATCGGAGGTTTATCCCGCACTTCGCTCAGATCGCGGAACCTATCCAGGAGCTTGTGAATGGTCACTCTAACAGCTGGCAGAATGCCAAAATACCGGTAGAGTGGAATGAAGAGAGAGAAGCTGCTTTCCGACTGTTGAAAGAAAAACTTACAGAACCCCCCGTCCTGGGTTATCCTGACTACAGCCTACCGTTTTGCCTCTATACTGACGCAAGTAAGAAAGTACAGCTCCCAAACCTATCTCAGACACAAGCTGGAACTGAAAGAGTCACTGCTTATGCCTGCAGATCTTTACGAGAGCCAGTGCGGAGTGACCATAACTAAAGCTCGTTTAAACTGGAGTTTCTAGCCTTGGTCTGGGCTGTAACTGAGAAATTCAAGGACTACCTAGCTGCTGCACCTTTCACTGTCTACACCGACAATAATCCACTAGCTCACTTGAACACTGCACGTCACACCGCGCAAATATTTTGTCAGCCATATTTTATACATTTTTTATATATTGTACAAATTTTTTATTCAGTCTTATTTTTATTTTAATTTTTTACTGTCTGTATACAACTATGCATGCTATATAAGACCCAGGTTTAGATAGGGTCCTTTTGACAGTCGTCATCTGAAACCATTGTGTGATATTAATGAATTTTCGCTATTGACTAACTTCTATATGTGACTCCATATATCAGAGTGCCCATTCACTTTTACAAATTATATTGACTTGGTGAGTAGGGTGTCGCACTAGATTGGAGCACCTATACATCATCAGGAAAAGGGTGAGCCGTCCTATACCTTTTACTTTGTTAAGAGGATACATTACCCGAGCTGCCATTGTCTTCAGAAAGAGAGACTCCAACAGAGTTGCTTCCCATGCTTGACCCCCTTCAGTGGTTTCTCCAACCTCACATTCGAGTCCTGATGCCAATTTCTGAGATTTCTCTATCTACAGAACCAAGTCAGACAGCTGATCCTCCTGTACCAGTCCCGGACTCTACCTCCACTCCCGGAGACTCTGAGCTGTCCTTGCGGAGATCCCAACGAACTAACAAAGGTAATCCACCTGCCCGTTATCGGGAATTCTTTGAGATGAACCTTTAGCTACAGAGGCAATAGGAGCCAAGCCATGGACACATTTTTACTCGTAAGGAACATTGCCACCTGTTTATTGTTTACATTAATGGCTCCTTCATCTACCCTTTTTCTGCCTGGACTTCATGGACTCCATCTATCAGCCAAGCCATACCTCATGTTGGATTACAAATTTTTTATTTTTTATTTTTAATTTTTTTTCTACTTGTTACTAGTTATGCAACGTTACAAGCTTGCACCCAAAGAAAAGACTCAAACGTGTACCCGAGCTCTTTGTGACTTATACTGTTCTAGTCTTGCACTAATTTCATTTTAACGTTTACAGGTTATGCAACGTTCAAGTACTTATGCACATTGTATGGACTCTTTTACAGATGCTGCAATGTGAAGTTATGCACTTTTTGTGAAACTGCACTTAACTTTTGCCTTTAGCCAGATCAGTAGCACCTTGCTTCTGTGTGCCTTGATTTACAGCTCTGTTCTCTTTATACGGACTGCTTCTGAGGACCTTAATACTAATGGCCTACTCATAGTGCACGATCAAGACAAGTGGTAAGTCCCAGGCAGGTCCAGCAAGGGTAACCCCGCTGCTTCGGGAAAGCTAGGGGAATAATATACCCCTCCTTCCTGTTTGTTATATGTGCCAGGATTGGTAAGGGGACTACTAAACCCCCCATCCTGGTATGTCTTCCTGGAGTTCCGTGGGATTATTATACCCTCCTACTGTGACATTGCCAGAAGTGCACGGAGAAGCTAATGCCTTCCTCTTCTGTGCCTTTGCCTAAGGCCTCATGCACACGACCGTTGTGTGTTTTGCGGTCCGCAAATTGCGGATCCGCAAAACACGGATGGCATATGTGTACTTTCCGCAATTTGCGGAACAGCGCGAACAGCCATTAATATAACTGCCTTTTCTTGTCCGCAAAACGGACAATAATAGGACAGGTTATATTTTTTGGGCGGACTATGGAACAGAGCAACGGATGTGGAAAGCACACGGAGTGCTGTCCGCATCTTTAGCGGCGCCATTGAAGTGAATGGGTCTGCACCCGAGCCGCAAATTCTGCGGCTCGGATGTGGACCAAAACAATGGTCGTGTGCATGAGGCCTAAGGCGTAGGCCACCGCCTTACAGCCATTTTAGCTATCTATAGTCACCATAGTGATCGTGCTATAAGCCTTATATTTTGACTTTGGTGCAGGAAAGGGAATCCAGGATAAAGCCACCCTTCCATTTGCAAGTATTTCATTGCACAATAGTGGGACTACAGAGTAAAGTCGCCCCCATGCTTTCTTTGGTATCTGTGGACAATATTTCAAAATCAGTCAGTAGTGATTGCTTAGTGCAGACCGTTGGTTCACTGGTTATACCGAGAGGGAAACTGTTAATAAGACAAGCTTCTCATGCGGGCAGGAACCTTAGGGTAGCCGTTTCATGTTTGTCTTTGTATGTCTTTATATGTATTACATGCAGACCTTTGTATTAAATTGGGTACCCCATAGCTTATTCATCTTATCCCAAGCACAAGCCGAGGACTGCTTGATTCAAAGTAAGGGGAAATGTAACACCCCAGAGTTCTGTTACTGCACGCCTCTACCCCGCTACTATCTGCTAAGAGCCTGTATATTGTCATCTGATGTAATTTACATTATGTCTTCACAACTGTGCATCTAAAACTATGTTAAACACAATTGTTATTGTAATTATACAGTTACCCCAGCAGGTGGCAGCATCATTGGTAGATATAGTTTTAATGTTGCGGCCGTTCAGAGTGGAACGATCCTGTTCTATTCTGCCCCTCTGAAGAGAGGTGGAGGTTTCTGTTTTCCTGCAGCAAGGGAGGAAAAATCCTAGTTAGAACCAGTTTGTCACGGCCTTTGGTGTACGCTGTGACACTGTTGCCACACTTGTGGTTGCCCGTGGCAACATGTTGCTGTGAGAGCATGCGGTGGCAGTGTCTCGGCCTTCTGGGTGATTGCCGTGACATGGTTGCCACGCATCCTGTTGCCAGTGGTTATGTGTTTGGTATGCTTGTGTGTGCACTTCCGCTTTAAGTGGTAGCCTCCCTCTGTCTGGTGCTGTTGTAATTCAGCTGTTGTTGGTGCTGGAGCTCTGCTCCAGTCCAGGGTGTTCCATCTGTCCAGTGAGGGCCACCCTTGTGGTCATCAATGTTATTCTGGTGTCTCCTTCCCTTCCTGTCCTTATTTGTATGGAGTGGGTTATGTTCAGGGTGTTTGTATGTTTAGTTTGGTGTTACATGTCTGGGGGTGTTTGGTGTCCAGCATGGTTACTAGACATTCCCCTGTCTCATATTATTGCAGCTATGGCTGTCCTGGGTTCCTGTGTGGTTTGTAGTGTGTGCTGTGTCCTTTAATGTTGGTGTGGACAGCAGCACTAGGGCACGGGTTCCAGTCAGTGTGTCTGTGGCAGGTAAGTGTGTTATTGGTTTCGCTTACCTGCCATCTCCTTATAGCTGTATGTGTTCCCCTCTCCATGCAGCCTGGCCTCAGATAGAGACTACTGTTCCTCCATTACTGGGATGAACAGGTCGTCTCTTCCCTGCTCCTTGGTGAGGGATTACCAGGGTGACTTAGGGTCTCAAGGAATCCTGAGTATGAGTCATCCTACCATCGGGGTCTGCTCATACGGTGAGGAGTCAGGGAGAGGATTAGGGACGCTGTAGGAGGTGACCAGCTCCCTTATTACTTCTTTTGGCCAGGCTGATCCCCTTTTACCCTTTGACACCGCACGGTGGGGGGTTTCCCCCACTCCCCACCGTGACACAGTTCTAATTGGCACCTGCATAGGGAAGACAGCAAGGACCAAGTCTCGGTCTGAGACTTCATCAAATTCCCAGTATGAGCCCTTCAGCCTCAGCTGGATGAAAAGAAGCAGAAAGCTACAGACAACCTCCAGAGTTCCAGGAAGAAAGCATCCCCTGAGAAATCATTTGTGAGTTAAGTCCAGAGACCTAGGAGAAGCCATTCCTCTTCAGCTAGTCTTTCCCCACAAAGCAGAAAGTACAGAAAAGTGCAGAAGATTAATTCCTGCCACAGTTACAGAGCGACCAAGCAGACGTCCTATCCTGCAAGCTCCCCACATATCAAGCAGACGCATTTATTCCTGTCAATGATTGCCAAAACCTGCTGGGACCATAGACCAAAGCTGTATACTGGATCCTTCGATCGTCATTACGAACAAAGTCAATGGTATCACCAAAGATCTTTGATGGTCTGAAGAGGGGGGAAGGAAAGCATAAAAAAAAAAAAGAGAAAGGATCCAGGTTGTAAAATGGAAAAGGATGAAGAATAAAAACGGGACACGCCACCAAAGGCAGAGGAAGTGAAAACGCAGGCCCACTTTTAAGTATGGGGTTGTTGATTGTGACCGGCGACGGCCATGCACAAGGCTGTAGGGTTGCGGGCACTATTACTGATTACATTGTGTGCTGCTGGTGAATGGAGTGAAGCACATTACCTGGATCACCCCGAGAGCTACGGCTTTACAGAGCAAATATTGACGAACATTCAAGGATGAAAAGAATAATCCAGAGCTGGAGAGATAGATACAGGACCGGTTATTTGGAGTAGATACATTAAAGGTGAACTGTGGTTGAGTAAACACATATCTTTTAGAGGGGAGAGGCCCTAGGATGAAAAGCCCTTCAGGCGTTTTCATATTCGATTATACCTTGAGGTGAGCATGTGGAATACCCTGAGGAGCTTCAAATATGGGCATATAGGTCAAGGAGAACCAAGAGTCTCACCAGTACAACTTCCTACGGAACACGCTGTTAACTCCAGGGATTTTCCGGGATTTTGATACGGACGACCTAACCTCAGGATAGGTCATCATTATCTGATAGTGGGGGTCCGACACTCAGGACCCCTGCCGATCTGCTGTTTTAAGAAGGGACCGGCGCTCCTGTGAGCGTCGTGGCCCTCTCTGTACTAACCAAGCACAGCGCCATACATTGTATAGCGCTCAGCCCCAATGAAGTGAATCCTGAAGATAGGTATCAAAATCCCGGAAAACCCCTTTAAGGCCTCCATACATACTAGACTATTACTGGCCAAATGCAACGTCTTCGTCAGGACTGGCCAACACACTATGTGTATGGGGAGCTCCCGGCTTTCCTTCGAAAGATAATGCGGGAGAAAAGGATTGGACACACAGTCGTTGTGTCTCCTGGGAGATACGAGGGGTGTCTGGCAGGAACCTTCTCTCTTCCCATTGGTTGAGCTGGTCGCGTACATTTATTGGGGGGCTATGCGAGACAGCTGCTGGTTGAATGATGACTGTCGATCTGTCTATAGCCACTGATAGGATCGCCATACATATAACATAGCTATCGGCTGAAGGTTGGCTTGGTCTACAGCTATTCCGTCGAATCGGAAGAAAGGAAAAAGCCACCATCAGACTCCTCTGGTGGAGACTCATATTCTTTAAGAATTGAAGTATTGGACATGAATTGAAACTCAGCTGCCCGACCCTTATTTCTAACAGACATCTGCTGCTGGGAAGCCCCACACATGTTTAGTCAGTCCCATGTGCATCCTTCTAATGCTTAAGACCACCCTTAAGATGGCTACAGACTCAAAAAATATCAGAATGTAAGATTTGATGAAGTCCATTGATGGAACCCTAGGGAAGAACTTCATTGAAAACTGGCCATCCATTGGTCATAGGTCCACTGTTGGCAGGCACAAGGACGGCTATTAACCCAATATATCCAACAACCTTTCGTACAGAAGACTTTATGTGCCCTAAAAAAATTCAAGCCCATTTTTGTATAGAAACGGAGCAGAACGGTAACTGCCGGTGTTCTGAGCCAAAGGGTAAGATGTAACAAAGGCATGTAGGAAACAGATTCAACTGGTCAAGGTCCTATCTATGGAAGGCTACAGAAGATGAATGGAGTATCTGTACAAAGGACCCATTAGCAATTGTAAATGGAGCTTTTAAAGGGGTTGTTCAGGATTTTGATATTGATGGGTTTCCTCAGAATAAGGCTATCAATATCTGATTGGTGGAGGTCTGACAACTCACGCTCCCACGATCAGCTGTTTAGCTGTAGCGCTAGCGCCGGAAGTTGGCACTGGAGCTACACAGCTCCGTCCATTGTGTAGTTGACAAAGCTGGTAAAGGCAGCATAGCCGAAAGAACAACCCCTCCTGCTGATTTGTGAAGCACACACTACAGTCTTCTTGCCTGTGGAACTCATTTGCGTATCGCAAAGCTGGAGAGGGCGTGTACATCTCATATCACATGCACATATTTCCTCCCACTATTAGCGCACGCGCATCATCACACAGGGGGCCGGAGTAATCGCCTTCACTTTGGTGTACACACCTCCTTCCAAACGTCGGAACGCGCTGCGTCACAACATGAAGTGACGAGGGTAGTGAAAGTTCCCGGGTAGGGAAATATAACAGAACACCGCCGCAGGCGCTTGCTGGGCTATGAACATAAGGCCATAGTAGGCATAGACAAGTGTGCTACCTCCTTCTACAGGTGACTCTCATTAATTTTATTTCAAGACACTGAGGCTCCTATTGCTTAACTCTTTCTTTACTGAAACACAGAAGCAAAGAAGACAATCAGAAAAATATCTTAACCAATGAGGATAAAGTCCCGCCCCTTAGATCCCCTATATAGGGACCTCCTTCACACCACATCTTCCTCTTTCTTTGCTGCTGCAGTTCAGTTAAGTTTCTCACTATAGCCCTCGGGGCTGTGTGGGGTTTATCTGTATTTGTGGTTTACCGTGTCTTGTCTCGCAGCTTCTGTCATTGTGTGTGTATATATATATATATATATATATATATATAGAAGAAACCAAAAAAGAATCACAGCAGCAAAAGACCAAAAACTGCGGGTGCAAGTCCTCTCAGCCGTAGGCTCAGACGGCTATAGATGAGTATAATGTCCAAAGAATGAGGCAGCACTCCAGATAAAGTGAAAAAAGTGGATCCTTTATTCCCCTCTGTGCAACGTTTCAACCGTCTCAATGCGGTCTTTCTCAAGCATATCACATGGTGTCATACACGGGTATATATACCCACAATCCATAGCAAACAATAAATGTGACAATTATTCAATACTGAGTGTAATAACGTGGAAAATGCAATATATAATAAATCAAAACTGACGTGATTTGTATGACCTAATGGTATACATAACATAATGTTCTACACTGTACAATACAGTGTACATGCACACATTGATCATAATAACAACATAACTAGGGATGAGCGAACCCGAACTGTATAGTTTGGGTTTGTACCGAATTTTGGGGTGTCCGTGACACGGACCCAAACCCGGACATTTTCGTAAAAGGCCGGGTTCGGGTTCGGTGTTCGTCGCTTTCTTGGCGCTTTTTGAAAGGCTGAAAAGCAGCCAATCAACAAGCGTCATACTACTTGCCCCAAGAGGCCGTCACAGCCATGCCTACTATTGGCATGGCTGTGATTGGCCAGAGCACCATGTGACCCAGCCTCTATTTAAGCTGGAGTCATGTAGCGCCGCACGTCACTCTGCTCTGATCAGTGTAGGGATAGGTTGCAGCTAGCGTTAGGGCGAGATTAGGCAGTGATTAACTCCTCCAAAAGACTTCATTCAGAGACCGATCTGCAGCTGTGGATGATTGAACTGCTGCTATTGAATTGCTCACTGTTTTTAGGCTGCCCAGAGCATTTTTCAGTCACTTTTTTCTGGGGTGATCGGTGGCCATTTTGTGTCTTGTGGTGTGCCAGCACAAGCTGCCACCAAGTGCATTTAACCCTCAATGGTGTGGTTGTTTTTTGGCTAAATCCTACATCAGGGTCAAGCTGTCACACCAAGTGCATTTAACCAGCAATAGTGTGGTTATTTTTTGGCCATATACTACATCAGGGGCAAGCTGCGCCTGTCACCAAGTGCATTTAACCCTCAATGGTGTGGTTGTTTTTTGGCTAAATCCTACATCAGGGTCAAGCTGTCACACCAAGTGCATTTAACCAGCAATAGTGTGGTTATTTTTTGGCCATATACTACATCAGGGGCAAGCTGCGCCTGTCACCAAGTGCATTTAACCCTCAATGGTGTGGTTGTTTTTTGGCTAAATCCTACATCAGGGTCAAGCTGTCACACCAAGTGCATTTAACCATCAATAGTCTGGTTATTTTTTGGCCATATACTACATCAGGGGCAAGCTGCGCCTGTCACCAAGTGCATTTAACCCTCAATAGTGTGGTTGGTCAAGCTGTCACACCAAGTGCATTTAACCATCAATAGTGTGGTTATTTTTTGGCCATATCCCAGTCTAATTCTGTCAGTAAACGTATACCTGTCACCCAGCGCCTAAATAATAGGCCTCAATTTTATATCCAGCTAAATCTGTCGTTACTGCTGTACTGTTCTGGCTGGGCAAGTTATTTAGTGTCCGTCAAAGCACAGTTTTTGTTCTGGGTTGAAATACAATTCCCAATTTAGCAATTTCCTAATTTAGTGGTTTCTGCTATATCAGAGCTATTTTAAATCTATCCCTAAAAGGGTATATTAGATTCAAGGTGCACATAGGGTCATTCTGAATAACTTCACACACACGCTACTGTGCATTTCCAAGTCTAATTCTGTCAGTAAACCTATACCTGTCACCCAGCGCCTAAATACTAGGCTTTAAATTTATATCCAGCTAAATCTGTCGTTACTGCTGTACTGCTGTGGCTGGGCAAGTTATTTAGTGTCCTTCAAAGCACAGTTTTTGTTCTGGGTTGAAATACAATTCCCAATTTAGCAATTTCCTAATTTAGTGGTTTCTGCTGTATCAGAGCTATTTTAAATCTATCCCTAAAAGGGTATATTAGATTCAAGGTGCACATAGGGTCATTCAGAATAACTTCACACACACGCTACTGTGCATTTCCAAGTCTAATTCTGTCAGTAAACCTATACCTGTCACCCAGCGCCTAAATACTAGGCTTTAAATTTATATCCAGCTAAATCTGTCGTTACTGCTGTACTGTTCTGGCTGGTCAAGTTATTTAGTGTCCGTCAAAGCACAGTTTTTGTTCTGGGTTGAAATACAATTCCCAATTTAGCAATTTCCTAATTTAGTGGTTTCTGCTATATCAGAGCTATTTTAAATCTATCCCTAAAAGGGTATATAAGATTCAAGGTGCACATAGGGTCATTCTGAATAACTTCACACACACGCTACTGTGCATTTCCAAGTCTAATTCTGTCAGTAAACGTATACCTGTCACCCAGCGCCTAAATAATAGGCCTCAAATTTATATTCAGCTAAATCTGTCGTTACTGCTGTGCCTGTATTAGTGTAATATGGTACCTAAATAGATAGCCAGATAGTGTTAGGTGTCTGTAAAAAAAAGGCCTGAATTTGAATTCAATACATTGGGCCAAATAATATTTTTCTTATTGTGGTGAACGGTAACAATGAGGAAAACATCTAGTAAGGGACGCGGACATGGTCGTGGTGGTGTTAGTGGACCCTCTGGTGCTGGGAGAGGACGTGGCCGTTCTGCCACAGCCACACGTCCTAGTGTACCAACTACCTCAGGTCCCAGTAGCCGCCATAATTTACAGCGATATTTGGTGGGGCCCAATGCCGTTCTAAGGATGGTAAGGCCTGAGCAGGTACAGGCATTAGTCAATAGGGTGGCCGACAGTGGATCCAGCACGTTCACATTATCTCCCACCCAGTCTTCTGAGGAAAGCGCACAGATGGCGCCTGAAAACCAAGCCCATCAGTCTGTCACATCACCCCCATGCATACCAGGGAAACTGTCTCAGCCTCAAGTTATGCAGCAGTCTCTTATGCTGTTTGAAGACTCCGCTGGCAGGGTTTCCCAAGGGCATCCACCTAGCCCTTCCCCAGTGGTGGAAGACATAGAATGCACTGACGCACAACCACTTATGTTTCCTGATGATGAGGACATGGGAATACCACCTCAGCATGTCTCTGATGATGACGAAACACAGGTGCCAACTGCTGCGTCTTTCTGCAGTGTGCAGACTGAACAGGAGGTCAGGGATCAAGACTGAGTGGAAGACGATGCAGGGGACGATGAGGTCCTAGACCCCACATGGAATGAAGGTCGTGCCACTGACTTTCACAGTTCAGAGGAAGAGGCAGTGGTGAGACCGAGCCAACAGCGTAGCAAAAGAGGGAGCAGAACACCCGCCGCCAAGAGACTCCGCCTGCTACTGACCGCCGCCATCTGGGACCGAGCACCCCAAAGGCAGCTTCAAGGAGTTCCCTGGCATGGCACTTCTTCAAACAATGTGCTGACGACAAGACCCGAGTGGTTTGCACGCTGTGCCATCAGAGCCTGAAGCGAGGCATTAACGTTCTGAACCTTAGCACAACCTGCATGACCAGGCACCTGCATGCAAAGCATGAACTGCAGTGGAGTAAACACCTTAAAACCAAGGAAGTCACTCAGGCTCCCCCTGCTACCTCTTCTGCTGCTGCCGCCTCGGCCTCTTCTGCTGCTGCCGCCTCCGCCTCTGGATGAACGTTGGCACCTGCCGCCCAGCAAACAGGGGATGTACCACCAACACCACCACCTCCGTCACCAAGCATCTCAACCATGTCACACGGCAGTGTTCAGCTCTCCATCTCACAAACATTTGAGAGAAAGCGTAAATTCCCACCTAGCCACCCTCGATCCCTGGCCCTGAATGCCAGCATTTCTAAACTACTGGCCTATGAAATGCTGTCATTTAGGCTGGTGGACACAGACAGCTTCAAACAGCTCATGTCGCTTGCTGTCCCACAGTATGTTGTTCCTAGCCGGCACTACTTCTCCAAGAGAGCCGTGCCTTCCCTGCACAACCAAGTATCCGATAAAATCAAGTGTGCACTGCGCAACGCCATCTGTGGCAAGGTCCACCTAACCACAGATACGTGGACCAGTAAGCACGGCCAGGGACGCTATATCTCCCTAACTGCACACTGGGTAAATGTAGTGGCAGCTGGGCCCCAGGCGGAGAGCTGTTTGGCGCACGTCCTTCCGCCGCCAAGGATCGCAGGGCAAGATTGTTTGCCTCCTGTTGCCACCTCCTCCTACTCAGCTTCCTCCTCCTCTTCTTCCACCTGCTCATCTAGTCAGCCACACACCTTCACCACCAACTTCAGCACAGCCCGGGGTAAACGTCAGCAGGCCATTCTGAAACTCATATGTTTGGGGGACAGGCCCCACACCGCACAGGAGTTGTGGCGGGGTATAGAACAACAGACCGACGAGTGGTTGCTGCCGGTGAGCCTAAAGCCCGGCCTGGTGGTGTGTGATAATGGGCGAAATCTCGTTGCAGCTCTGGGACTAGCCGGTTTGACGCACATCCCTTGCCTGGCGCATGTGCTGAATTCACAACTACCCCGACATGTCAGAGCTGCTGCATAAAGTGCGGGCCGTCTGTTCGCGCTTCCGGCGTTCACATCCTGCCGCTGCTCGCCTGTCTGCGCTACAGCGTAACTTCGGCCTTCCAGCTCACCGCCTCATATGCGACGTGCCCACCAGGTGGAACTCCACCTTGCACATGCTGGACAGACTGTGCGAGCAGCAGCAGGCCATAGTGGAGTTTCAGCTGCAGCACGCACGGGTCAGTCGCACTACGGAACAGCACCACTTCACCACCAATGACTGGGCCTCCATGCGAGACCTGTGTGCCCTGTTGCGCTGTTTCGAGTACTCCACCAACATGGTCAGTGGCGATGACGCCGTTATCAGCGTTACAATACCACTTCTATGTCTCCTTGAGAAAACACTTAGGGCGATGATGGAAGAGGAGGTGGCCCAGGAGGAGGAGGAGGAAGAGGGGTCATTTTTAGCACTTTCAGGCCAGTCTCTTCGAAGTGACTCAGAGGGAGGTATTTTGCAACAGCAGAGGCCAGGTACAAATGTGGCCAGCCAGGGCCCACTACTGGAGGATGAGGAGGATGAGGATGAAGCATGGTCACAGCGGGGTGGCACCCAATGCAGCTTGGGCCCATCACTGGTGCGTGGCTGGGGGGAAAGGCAGGACGATGACGATACGCCTCCCACAGAGGACAGCTTGTCCTTACCCCTGGGCAGCCTGGCACACATGAGCGACTACATGCTGCAGTGCCTGCGCAATGACAGCAGAGTTGCCCACATTTTAACGTGTGCGGACTACTGGGTTGCCACCCTGCTGGATCCACGGTACAAAGACAATGTGCCCACATTACTTCCTGCACTGGAGCGTGATAGGAAGATGCGCAAGTACAAGCGCACGTTGGTAGACGCGCTTCTGAGAGCATTCCCAAATGTCACAGGGGAACAAGTGGAAGCCCAAGGCCAAGGCAGAGGAGGAGCAAGAGGTCGCCAAGTTAGCTGTGTCACGGCCAGCTCCTCTGAGGGCAGGGTTAGCATGGCAGAGATGTGGAAAAGTTTTGTCAACACGCCACAGCTAACTGCACCACCACCTGATACGCAACGTGTTAGCAGGAGGCAACATTTCACTAACATGGTGGAACAGTACGTGTGCACACCCCTCCATGTACTGACTGATGGTTCGGCCCCATTCAACTTCTGGGTCTCTAAATTGTCCACGTGGCCAGAGCTAGCCTTTTATGCCTTGGAGGTGCTGGCCTGCCCGGCGGCCAGCGTTTTGTCTGAACGTGTATTCAGCACGGCAGGGGGCGTCATTACAGACAAACGCAGCCGCCTGTCTACAGCCAATGTGGACAAGCTGACGTTCATAAAAATGAACCAGGCATGGATCCCACAGGACCTGTCCATCCCTTGTGCAGATTAGACATTAACTACCTCCCCTTAACCATATATTATTGTACTCCAGGGCACTTCCTCATTCAATCCTATTTTTATTTTCATTTTACCATTATATTGCCCGGAAGAAGCATGTCTCTCAAAAGATGGATGCCTTCCATCTTGAAATGCCAGTATTGAACCAGTGAGTTGAGGGCTTTTAAGTTGATAACTGGGCGCATCTGGCCGCCTTTTTTCTGGACCAGGAACATGCCGCTGATCACGCCGGCGGAGTGAGGTGAGGCGCGCTCTATTGCCCTTTTGAGGACTAAGTCCTCCAGCTCCCTGTGCAAGAGTCGCAGTAGCGAGCCGGTTAAATGAATGGGACGGGGAGCGGGCAGCTGGCTTGGTGAGGCCACCAAGTCTATAGTGAAACCCCTGATGGTTTGGAGCACCCACTGGTCTGAGGTGATCTCGGACCAGGCATTGAAAAAGAAACGGAGTCTGCCCCCGACACAACCTGTTGAAGAAAACAAAGGTAGAGAGACATGCTTCTTCCGGGCGATTGGATGGTCAAACTGGACCTCAAGGATGCATATCTCACGGTTCCGGTGGCTCCGGCCTCCAGGGACCTACTTTGTTTTCCTTGGGGAGACCAGATTTGGCGTTTCACTTGCCTGCCGTTCGGTCTCTCGTCCGCTCCTTGGTGCTTCACCAAGGTGATGAAACCAGTGGTGTCTTGGCTCCGCAGCAGAGGGGTGCGCATGATAATTTATCTCGACGATATTCTTATCATGGCGCAGAGCCAATCCCTTCTCCGGTTTCATCTTTCCATGACTACCAGCCTCCTCTCACGCTTGGGTTTTATCATAAACCACGAGAAATCGTGCCTCACTCCGGCGACTTCTATGGAGTTCCTGGGGTTCAGGTTAGATTTTTCGTCCCTGTCCCTTCACCTCCCTCTGTCCAAGGTCCGTTCCATTCGCAAGGAGCTGCGCCATGCTCTTCTTCGGCCACAGTTGTCGCTGCGACACTTGGCGCGCCTGATTGGCCTTCTGGTGTCCTCTATCCAGGCCATTTTCCCGGCACCCTTACACTATTGAGCCCTCCAGAGGCTCAAGATTGCCCATCTTCAGGCGGGGTCCACGTACTCGGACTTGGTCACGCTGGACTCGGAGACGAGGGACGAGTTGCAATGGTGGATCCAGAATCTGTCTGTCTGGAATGGCAAAGCTTTATTGGGTCCACTACCAGACCTGGTTATCGAATCCAACGCCAGCTTACACGGATGGGGCACACACTGCAACGGGGTATCCACCGGAGGCCCTTGGTCCCCGGAGGAGTCTCGACTCCATATTAATGGCCTGGAGTTGCTGGCAGGGTCTTTGGCGATTCGCAGTTTCGCCAATGGCACAGTCACGACCTGTATCAGGCTGCGGATGGACAATGTGTCCGCGGTCCGATACGTCAACGGGATGGGCGGAACGCGCTCTTCGGTTCTGACATACCTGGCGCAGGACTTTTGGGAGTTCTGCCTCTCTAGGGGTATCGTGGTGATTGCGGAGCATCTCCCTGGACTCCACAATGTGGTGGCGGATTGGAATTCACGTTACTTTTCAGATTCCAGCGACTGGAAGCTAGACGAGGAGGTGTTCCTAGCTTTGTCATCCCGTTGGGGTCCTCCCTCGGTGGATTTATTCGCGAGCCGCTTGAACGCCCAGACCTCCAGGTTCTTCAGCTGGCGGCCGGATCCATTGGCGGAGGCGGTAGACGCATTTCTTCAGCAGTGGGGGGGTACGCTGATGTACGCGTTCCCTCCATTTGCTTTGATTCCCCGGGTTCTCATTCAGGTTCAACGCCAACGGGCGGAGTTGATCTTGGTCATACCTCTGTGGCGGTCTCAACCCTGGTTCCCGATGGTCCTAGACCTGTTAGTGGACTCTCCGTTCCTCCTTCCGGATCTTCCATGTCTCTTGCGGGACCCGTTGGGGGAGTCCCACCCCCTCATTCAGTCACGCTTACTTCGTCTTCTCGCTTGCAGGATCTCGGGTGTTCCGGCGCGCTGTCTGGAGTTTCGGACACGACTGTTTTCCTATTGGAAAACGCATGGGCTCCGGGTACCAGACGTGCTTACCGAGCCGCCTGGGACTCTTGGGCTCGCTGGTGCGGAGAGCGGGATCTGGATCCCCTTCGAGCCCCTATAATGTCGGTTCTGTCGTTTTTGTCCTCCTTATATGATGCGGGTAAGGCCTACCATACAATTAATCTGTACAGGTCGGCCATATCGTCACGGCACGAGGGTTTTGAGGGTTGCCCTGCGGGGCAGCATCCTCTTGTGTGTCGCTTGTTAAAGGGCTCTCGTTTGTTTCGTCCTCCCAGACCTCGTTTTTCTGCAACTTGGGATGTGGGGTTAGTTTTGAACTTTCTGCTTTCTTGGTCTTCTAATGACCAGTTGTCACTACGACAGTTATCAGCTAAGTTGGTTACACTTTTATGCCTCATTTCTTGTAAGCGGGTGTCCGACGTCCGGGCTCTGGATTACGATGCGCGATCCTTTACTCCGGAGGGGGTTTTATTTAACATTTCAAGACGCACAAAAACTAACATTCGCTCGGTTTCTTACCCAGCTTTCCGGCAGTCCCCTTTATTGTGCCCGGTTGCATGCCTTCAGGAGTATGAGTCTCGGACCGCTACCTTACGTGTCTCTACATTTCCTAATTTATTTATTTCTTTTAGGAGACCCTATGCTCCCGTCTCTAGTGTCACCCTTTCTCGCTGGGTCAAGGAGGTTCTGGGTCTGGCAGGTGTTGACACCACTATCTTTACAGCTCATTCTGTACGTAGTGCTTCTGCTACATCCATGTCGGTCTCGGGGGCCAGTCTGGAGGATGTTATGCGCTTGGCGGATTGGTCCAGGGTGTCCACCTTTCGTGAATTTTACTTTCGTCCCGAGTCGCATCCTTTTCATTCTGTCATTTCTCAGCTTTAAACTTGCAATAGGAGCCTCCGTGTCATGATTTTATTAAAGACACGGAGGTGAGTATTGCCCACCCTTCCCACCCCGTTTGGTTGTGCTCATTGAATCTATTGTATTTGTCTTGTTTACGCATTGCTGCCTGCCATGTTATGATTTGATTCCATGGTGCGCATTTTTTGTTTTCATGCCATGGTCATGTGATTTTACCTCGTGTTTGTTTTCATCCTACAGGTTGAGCGGTCGCCTTATCTGTGGTTCTGGTTCAGTTGGCACTGTTGCCGTTTACGTTTTCGGCGAAGACCGTGTTCCTGGTCGGTTCTCGGGTCGGTTTCGGTTCAGGAATGTTAGTTTCGTTCAGGAAGGTCCGATTTGCGCTGAAGTCTGCAGTTGGAGTAGCTGCCCAAAGAAAGAGG
Source organism: Bufo gargarizans (assembly GCF_014858855.1). Classification (NCBI taxonomy): domain Eukaryota; kingdom Metazoa; phylum Chordata; class Amphibia; order Anura; family Bufonidae; genus Bufo; species Bufo gargarizans. The sequence goes on from NC_058088.1 coordinate 190,943,207, forward strand.
ATGATCCCAGGGTGTGGAGTCATTATATACTGGGATGGTGGGGAGGAGTCAGTTGCTATGTTTTTTTCTTTTTGATTGACATGTTCATTCTTTGCTGCTATGGTAACAGTAAAGAGAGTTTATGCAATACTCGCCTCCGTGTCTTTAATAAAATCATGACTTTACGTCATGGAATAGGAAAATCATGAAATTCTCTTCTATGACATGCAGACTGATTCTCTGCTGGCATGAAGCCAGATTCTCTGTTACGGGACCTCTCTCCTCTGCCTGGGTGCTGGGCCTAAATATATGACAATGGACTGTTCCAATGTTGGGTGACATGAAGCCTGATTCTCTGCTATGACATGCAGACTGATTCTCTGCTGACATGAAGCCAGATTCTCTGTTACGGGACCTCTCCCCTCTGCCTGGGTGCTGGGCCTAAATATATGCCAATGGACTGTTACAGTTGTGGCTGACGTGAAGCCTGATTCTCTGCTATGACATGCAGACTGATTCTCTGCTATGACATGCAGACTGATTCTCTGCTGACATGAAGCCAGATTGTCTGTTACAGGACCTCTCTCCTCTGCCTGGGTGCTGGGCCTAAATATATGACAATGGACTGTTGCAGTGGTGGCTGACGTGAAGCCTGATTCTCTGCTATGACATGCAGACTAATTCTCTGCTGACATGAAGTCAGATCCTCTGTTACGGGACCTCTCTCCTCTGCCTGGGTGCTGGGCCTAAATATATGACAATGGACTGTTGCAGTGGTGGCTGACGTGAAGCCTGATTCTCTGCTATGACATGCAGACTAATTCTCTGCTGACATGAAGCCAGATTCTCTGTTACGGGACCTCTCTCCTCTGCCTGTGTGCTGGGCCTAAATATATGCCAATGGACTGTTGCAGTGGTGGCTGACGTGAAGCCTGATTCTCTGCTATGACATGCAGACTGATTCTCTGCTGACATGAAGCCAGATTCTCTGTTACGGGACCTCTCTCCTCTGCCTGGGTGCTGGGCCTAAATATATGACAATGGACTGTTACAGTGGTGGCTGACGTGAAGCCTGATTCTCTGCTATGACATGCAGACTGATTCTCTGCTGACATGAAGCCAGATTCTCTGTTACGGGACCTCTCTCCTCTGCCTGGGTGCCTGGGCCTAAATATATGCCAATGGACTGTTCCAATGTTGGGTGACATGAAGCCTGATTCTCTGCTATGACATGCAGACTGATTCTCTGCTGACATGAAGCCAGATTCTCTGTTACGGGACCTCTCTCCTCTGCCTGGGCCTAAATATATGACAATGGACTGTTGCAGTGGTGGCTGGCGTGAAGCCTGATTCTCTGCTATGGGACCTCTCTCCAATTGATATTGGTTAATTTTTATTTATTTTATTTTTATTTTTATTCATTTCCCTATCCACATTTGTTTGCAGGGGATTTACCTACATGTTGCTGCCTTTTGAAGCCTTCTAGCTCTTTCCTGGGCTGTTTTACAGCCTTTTTAGTGCCGAAAAGTTTGGGTCCCCATTGACTTCAATGGGGTTCGGGTTCGGGACGAAGTTCGGATCGGGTTCGGATCCCGAACCCGAACATTTCCGGGAAGTTCGGCCGAACTTCTCGAACCCGAACATCCAGGTGTCCGCTCAACTCTAAACATAACTGTGAGTTAATTGACCATAATCGAGTTCATCAACATAATGTCATATCACCTGTGTGCAAAAAGAAGTGAATAATTCAGTGAGATAAAAAACAACTCACACTGCGGCGCATGGACCGGAGTGCCAAAGTCCGCGTCCGCACTGCTGTACCACGCATGCCCAGAGACCTCGTCACATCACAAAGGCAACACCCTCGAAAGCGGAACCAAGCGTCGTCACCATGGAGACGTGTAACCACATGACCATCGCGATCGCCACGTGACCCCTCAAGAGGATGTGTCGGGTGGAACCCCGCCCATGAGGCCGGACGTGCGTCGCCAGGCAACAATACCAACATTGCTGTCACGGCAACTGCAAGCCCAGCAACGTGCGCAGAGGTCCGCCCCCAGCCAAGGACAGACTCGGACAATTGGCAACAAAGATCAGCAGGGGGAGGGGGAGAAATATTGACAAAGGGAGAAAAACACAATGGGCACAGCAACATAGAAGTAAAAAATGAGTCAAGGGAAACCAATAAGCTCCCCACCGGGTCACTGTATATATAATTTAAAATAGGAGTGAACGTGTATGTCAGCACTAAGAAGACACCTTCATGATCTGTGCCATACTCATATTATAAGACAACAGGACGGGGGCCAAAGGGTCACGCCGCTCTCACGGCAGAGACCCCAGGTCCATTGAGGGTATGGGGTCAGAGACACGTCCATGCCACCGAACCCAAGCCCAACAACCGACCCTTCAGTCTGTAAATTTAAAAGGAGAAAAACCACCACTCCAAACAAACAATATAGCTACAGTTGACCCACATATTGTGTAGCATAAACAATGTACATGTGCCCCAAGGATCTCCCCCATCAGCATAATCCCAACATAAAGACGCAGAAAGGAAGGCAAACCGTCCATGGACATCACTAGTGGAGCACCAATAATCTAGAGAAAGAAAAAAGATTGTATAAGCAATAAAACAGTAAAAACTGTACATCTATATGAAACAATAGTTACATAATTGATGCCACCAATGGAAAATTCACATACACCAGGGCATAACAGGGAGAGGAACAAGAGAGGATGATAAGTAGCCCTATCCTATACCACACTCCACTTGAAATCGATATTGAGACCATAAGGTCTCAGTGTGTTGAGACGATGGATCCATCTCAGCTCCCGTTGTTTGAGAGCCAATGTCCTGTCTCCTCCCCTTCTAGACAGAGTGATATGGTCCACTAACATGAATTTTAGATCCTTCTCCTTGTGGTTGGCCTCAAAAAAGTGTTTAAGAACAGGCAAATGTTTTCTTTTTTGTCGAATAGAGAACCGGTGATTGTTTAGACGTGCCTTCATGTCACAAGTGGTCTCCCCAACATATAGAAGACCACAAGGACAGGAGAGCACGTAAATCACATAGGAGCTGTTACATGTCAAAAAATGACCAATCTCATATTGGGTCCCCGTAACTGGATGAGTGAACCTATCCCCCTTGGTCATGTAAGCGCAATTAACGCAACCAAGGCAGGGATAGGAACCCCTTCTTCGAGAGCCAATATGGGACTGTACCAAGGTCCTAACAAGAATATCAGCCCGGACTAGCTTATCCCGAAAATTGGCAGACCGCCTGTAAGAAAGCAAAGGCGGCACAGTTAGAGCCGTGATATCGGAAAAATTGCTCTTAAGTATTGACCAATGTTTACGGACAATACGGGCAATTTGGACACTTTGTTCCGAATACGTGGATATAAAAGGTATCCTCTCCACTATGTTGTGTTTGCCATCTGGTGGTACCTGTTGTAGAATTTTCACCCTGGTAAGGTGTTTATTAATCACCCGGGCAGGATAGCCCCGTGCCTTTGTGATGTGACGAGGTCTCTGGGCATGCGTGGTACAGCAGTGAGGACGCGGACTTTGGCGCTCCGGTCCATGCGCCGCAGTGTGAGTTGTTTTTAATCTCACTGAATTATTCACTTCTTTTTGCACACAGGTGATATGACATTATGTTGATGAACTCGATTATGGTCAATTAACTCACAGTTATGTTGTTATTATGATCAATGTGTGCATGTACACTGTATTGTACAGTGTAGAACATTATGTTATGTATACCATTAGGTCATACAAATCACGTCAGTTTTGATTTATTATATATTGCATTTTCCACGTTATTACACTCAGTATTGAATAATTGTCACATTTATTGTTTGCTATGGATTGTGGGTATATATACCCGTGTATGACACCATGTGATATGCTTGAGAAAGACCGCATTGAGACGGTTGAAACGTTGCACAGAGGGGAATAAAGGATCCACTTTTTTCACTTTATCTGGAGTGCTGCCTCATTCTTTGGACATTATATATATATATATATATATATATATATATATATATTTGTACTTATTTCTTATTTTCCCTGTATATATTTATTACTTTTCCCTTCTGTGTCTTCCCACCTTCTGGTGCCATCTTGTACGTTTCCCTGTGGAAGGGGAGGTTTTTTCCTCCCCTCTCTGGCCTAGTCAGGTGTTCTCCTACCTTTTCACCCTTGGTGTCACCCGCGACATTTTCTTTGTCGGTTGCGCTCCTTTCCCGCGCCCCAGGGACCGAGCGCCATCTTCGCTTTTCCTTCTTCCGCTGAAGTCCCGTTCTCGCAGGATTTCAGGCCGTGCCTGAGATGTCACCGCTTTTGACGTCCGAGATCTCGCGGGATTTCGGATGCCATTGCGACTTCGCCAACGGACACCTGGTACTTGTCGCGCTCCTCTGGCCCTGATTAGACTAACTTGGTTAGGTAGTCTGTACTCCTTTACCTCCCGACTCTTTAGTTTTTTTTCATTAACCCCTTCATCCCTAGTGCCGCAGTTTAGGGAGATTTACTCCTTACCTGCTGTCTTTTATCCCCTATATTACCTGCTGGTGTCAAGCTTGTGTGTGTGTGTCTGTTCTCCCTAATGCCATGTCCCAGAAATTGCTTTTGCTCCAGGGTGGCCCTACTCCTGAGGCTAGCCCTTCCCCAGCTGTATGGCAAACTGTTCCCCCATCCGCGGGGAGTATTCCTCCTTCGGCGGATGCCCAGGCTAGAGCCCTGCAACAAACTATTTCAGATGCATTGCTCTATGTCCTCGGCCCTGACTAGCCCTCTGTGACAGGTCCTCTATGCCCAGACCGGGGTTGCGACCCCTGATGCAATGCCAGCTTTGCCTAATACCTCCAGAAACACCTTGAATGATGGCTTAGTTCCATCCTCTGACAGCGCGCTCCGGTCGCGCAAAAGAGCCTGTCCGCACCAGGCAGTACATGCACGGAGTTGGAAAGCGGATAGATCCCAGCCGGCACTTGAATCTGACTCTCAGGAGTCTGAGGAGGAGGTGATGTTGCAATCCCCAGTTAACTCTGAGGTAGACGAGGTGCATTTTGAGGATGACCAGCCCGTGCAGGACTCTGGGTCGCCCCAGTTGTCTCACCCGGGTGCGACTAAGTTGTCCTCCACAGCGGACGTGCATATGTCCCTTACAGACCCCTCGGGTACTCCGTTATTTGACCTAGACTCTCTTCACCACCCTAGATCTTCAGAGTGGCTCCCCGCGCCCCATATTGCTAATTATCTCGAATCTATGGTCCGCAAGCCCCTAAGTAAGGAGGCCAGAAACAAGTTACGGGCTGAATGCCCCCGTCCGGCGATCCAGAACAAGGTCTGTGAGACGCCCTCGGTCGACCCTAAGGTCGTGCAATTCTTATCGAAATCAGGTTTTAACCCCCGCAGGGGCCTGGACTCGGCCTTACGGGCCTGCCAGGACAAATTACTAGATGTCATGGGTCCGCTGGCCAAAATATTTGATATAGCGGAATCGGCAAAAGCAGAGGGCAGATTGGTTGACCCTGAAGAGCTTAGAGGCTGGGTCCAGAGGGCAATATGTATGGCGGGCGATAAGATAAGATGCCTTTATTGTCACTGTACAATACAATGTAATACAAAGTACAATACAATGAAATGTTGTTTGGAGCAATCCTAGGTGCCATGGACAGGGGAACAAGAACTGACATTTAAACTAAAGCATTACACTAGAAAAACAAACAAACATTGCACTAGAAGGCATTACTATTCACAGTTCACAGCATATATATAGCAAGAGCAAAGTAGGAAGTGCTTGTGAGTATATATACACTGATCAGACACCACTGCAGACAAGAGGTGCTTATGGGGTCATGAATGCAGCAGTCACTTTCAGTCTGTGGTAGTTTCTATCCTAGGAAGGGGCAATAATCTCTGAGCATTTAGGAGAGTGATTGCTTTGTGGTAAAAGCTGTTCTTCAGCCTAGTGGTGCGGGCATGTAGGGCTCTAAGACGCCTACCGGAGGGTAGGGGAGTGACAAGGCTGTGGCCGGGGTGAGTTGGATCCCGCAGATAATTTTTGCCCTGTTGCTGCAGCGAGCAGTGAAGATGTCCTCCAGTGATGGTAACTGAGGACCAGGGATTCTGCCAGCCATTCTGATTATGCGCTTGAGGGCCTTCTTGTCCTCAGAAGAGCAGCCGGAGGACCACCCTGTACTGCAGGATGTGATAACAGATTCTATGGTGCAGCTGTTTTGGGAGTTGTGCTTTCTTCAGACTCCTCAGAAAATAAAGCCTCTGAAGGCCTTTTTTGGTAATTTGTTGTGTTTTTTATCCATGACAGGTCCTGACTAATATGAACTCCCAAGAATCTGAAACTTTGAACTATCTCCACGTTAATGCTAATGGGATGGTGTCCATTTTGTTTCTTCTTCCTAAAATCCAGAATTAGCTCCTTTGTTTTCTTGGTATTGAGTATGAGGTTGTTGTTCTTACTCCATCTCTCTCTAGGTTCTCAACCTCTTTCCTATAGGCTGTTTCATCATTGTTGGAGATTAGGCCCATCACGGTCGTGTCATCTGCACATTGTATAATGGTATTGGTATTGTGAATAGGTTTACAGTCATTTGTGAAGAGGGAGTAAAGGAGAGGGCTCCGCACACAGCCTTGCGGTACCCCAGTGTTTAGTGTTAAGGATGAAGAAAAGTGCTTGCCCATGCGTACGATTTGTGGTCTTTTTGTAAGAAAATCCAGTATCCAGTTGCACAGGTGTGAGCTGAGACCCAAGTTGTTCAGTTTCGTTGCCTCTCTGCTCCAGTGTGACAGCGCAGTGTGAAGGGTAAGTGAGACAGCATCCTCAGTTGACCTATGTGCTCTGTAAGCAAACTGGTATTGGTCCATGGAGGTGCAGATCTTGTTCTTCATGTGCCTGAGGACAAGTTGTTCAAAGCACTTCATACAGTAGCAATAGGAGTGAGAGCCACCGGGCGATAATCACTTAAGGCCTGCTCTAGTGAGCTGTTAAATATACTGGTAAACACTGTTTTCAGCTGTTTTGCACAGTTTTTTAGGACTTTTCCAGGAAGTTTATCAGGGCCAGCTGCTTTGTGGAGATTAATGTGGCTGAAGGCCCATTCTACCTCATGTGCTCTCAGCATCAGGGAACATGATGGAGTCTCTTGCTGGGCAAATTTGATGATAGGCAGCTCATTGTCTTTGTCAAATCGTGCAAAACAATTATTTAGGTCATCAGGAGAGAAAGAATTTCCAGTGTTGATAGAACAGGTGTTGCTCTTATAATTCGTAATGGACTTGATACCCTGCCAAATGTGTAGGGAATCAGAGCTTGTAAAATGATTTTTGTTTTGTAGCAGTGCTTCGCCTCCTTAATGCCCCTCTTCAATGCCAACACTTCTATTGCCATTGAACGAAGAAAGGCCATTCTTATCAAGATTGAGCCTAAGTTGGACAAAATGGCCCTCACTGAAATGGGCACAGAGGCCCAGGGATTACTCTTAGGAGACCCTTTCATCAAGGAGCTGGGCAAATTTGTAGGGACCTTCACTGCCCTCGATAAGGCGCAATCCTCAATGCGCAGATTGTTTAACAATAGGGTTTTCTCCAGGGCCGGCAGTACTAGGGGCCGTCTGGCCGGCCGTTCATCCTTCCAGTCCCGAGGCTCGGGTCGAGGCCCCTCATCCCCTTCCTTCAGTTCCTCCTCTCAGGACCCGAGGCAACCCCCGTCTTTCTTCCCGTCGCGAGGCTCCTTTGGCAGAGGACGATCTTACAGAGGACAACCAAACCTCCGACAACCCTTCGGTAAGTCAACGACTCCCTCTCTCTTTTTCGGATTGGTGTGTGGGGGGCAGACTCCGTTTCTTTTCGCATGTGTGAACCGCCATCACCTCGGATTTTATCCACGATTCAGGGGTTCCACATAAAGCTAGTGTCTTCCCCGAGCTCCGTTGTTCCCCCACATCGCATGTACCCATCCCTGGCCGCGCAGTCCCTCATTGACAGAGAGTTAAACGAGTTGGTCCTAAAAAGGGCCATAGAACCAGCTTCCCGGACCCCACTGGGGGTGATCAGCAACATGTTCCTGGTCGAGAAAAAAGGGGGTCAATTCAGACCAGTGATTAATCTCAAGGCTCTAAACGCCTTCGTAAGGTATCGCCATTTCAAAATGGAGGGCATCCACCTCCTTTGGGATATGCTCCTCCCAAACGACTGGCTGGTAAAGCTGGACCTGAAAGACGCGTTCCTCATGGTCCCGATTGCCCCTTCCTCAAGGGACCTTTTACAGTTCCGTTGGCAAAGCAGTCTTTGGCGGTTCACATGCCTCCCAATTGGCCTGTCATCCGCCCCGTGGTGCTTCACCAAACTACTACGTCTGGTGGTAGCGTGGCTCCACAGCCGGGGGGTGAGGCTTATTGTCTATTTAGATGACATTCTGATCATGGCCGGTGTGGCGAAACCAACCTCGCCACTGTGTTTTGGAGGGGGCTGTTTGCAAGCCTCCTGCCCTGGGATTATGGTCCCTTAAGTTATTTGGTCTTAAGGCACTTGGGACTGAGCCCTCTGTCCCTGGATTGCATCATTTGCCTTACTTGCTTGGATTTTACTATTCCCATGGTGAGAACAATGGATGAAGCACATGGTGAGAACAATAGATAGCGGCCATTTTAACTCACAGACCACTGCTTGACCCTCAGCACATAGCCTTGTCTTGTTATTGGGGGGATTCCCTGTATGCTGTTAGAGACTGATTGCCAGGAGTGTAAGCTGATTGTATGCTTTTCCTGTTCGTCTGCTAGCAGCTATTCGCGAGGTTACAGTTTGGAGTGCTATTTTGTATCCAGTTCGGGAGTTTGGTGTTCTGCAGTAGCTGTGCCTGTCTCTCAGAAAGGGGCATATAGCCTAAATTGATTTTAACCCCTTGTCTGCTGAAACAGTCCGTTACAATTGGTGGCAAGCAGTGGGATGGCGTCCTAGTGTGAGGAGAAGCAGCTCGGAGACACTGTTCGTGGAGTATATTGAGGGCAACGCTAGTATCCGTACAGCGCCCCTGGCTACAGCATGATGGAATCGGCTAGTCTTCGAACAGCATTCCACTACGAGGAGGATGATGACCCGGACTGGAGGGATGCAGTCCGGAAAGGCGTCTGGCACGAGGCCCTGGAAGATGTACAGCGTCGGCGGGGCGAGTGTCTCCCCAGTGAGGAGCAGCAGTTGTGGATGCGAGTGGCCCTGCAAATGCCCCTTCTGGGAGAGAAGCCCCTGAATGAGTGGGTGACAGAACTGGAGAGCCTGGTATGGAAGGAGCTTTGGCTAGATGACGCCTACCAGGCACTCTGGTGGTATGTGATTCGGCACTCCCCCGGGATGGCTGAGCACGACAGACTCGAGGGTGAGGATTATAATGGCCCTGGCCTGTTGTTTGAGGCCTTCGCAGAACCGGAGTTCGGCGATGCTGGAGGGTCCCGGTTCTAGGATATCTATGACCACAGGGAGGCTATGCATGATTGGGCTACAGCGAGAGAGGTGAGACAAGACCTGGCATCTCTAGTGACAAAGGAGTGGGAGCTGGAGCAGGACTACCAATACTTCTTCAGCTCAATTCGGTCCCAATATACACTGCCAGAGAGCTGGGTGGCAGTCCCAGACCTACAACCCTACAGCTGGGAAGACCCGGCTGAAGTATCCCCTGCTTTAGTACCAGCTACAGAGGTAGGGGTCCTCATAGACTGGTCCTGTGAGGAACCACAACAGGCAGGTGGAGACGGGACCGAGGGCTCTCCACCGGGATGCTGGGCAGCTGGCCCAGACCCTCAGCAGCAGCCGGAGTTGCCAGGTGTGGACGCAGGTGGTCCTTACTCGCAAATGTTGAGAGACCTCACAAACTGGTCCTGGGAGGACCCACAGATGGCAGGTGGAGATGGGACCGAGGTCTCTCTACCGGCCCTACAAGGATGCTGGGCCGCCTGCCCAGATCTCCAGCGGCAGTGCATATCACAGGGAGAGGAGACAACCGGTCTCTCTCCCCAGCAGCAACCTGAGTTCCAGGGGGAGGAGATGCGGGGTCCCTCTGCCCTACAGCCACCAGAGTCCTGGGGAGGAGAGGCAACCGGCCTCACCTTCCACCAGCAGCCGGAGATACCGGGAAAAGGGGAACACAAGCCCCTCTGCATGGGCGCAGATGAGACCGCGGGCTCGGTGCCAGTCCTACAGGGATGGTGGACAGTCGTCCAGATCCCCATCCATCTCCGCAGGGATACCAGGAGGAAGAGGTAAGCGAGCCCTCCCCTTCCCAGCTACTTCCCAACCGAGTTCTGGGGGCAGGGGATGAGCCTGCGATACCCACTGATCTCTCCAACCGAGTTCTGGGGGCAGGGGATGAGCCTGAAATACCCACTGATCCCTTCCCAGCGGAAGAGCTGGCATCAGGGCAGAGAGCCGCTAGCCTCTGCTCCACCGACCCCCTTGTTACAGGACTGGCTTGTACTCCCCTCACCCCAGCAGAAGAGCTGGCATCAGGGCAGAGCGCAGTTGGCCTCTGCCCTCCCCTATCCTCTTGTCCAGAGACTGACTTCCCACAGGCATCCCCAGCGGAAGAGCTGGCATCTGGGCAGAGCGCAGTTGGCCTCTGCCCACCAAGTACCTACAGCTCCAAGATGGAGAACCACAAAGCAAGGAGTAGCAGATGCACACTCAACAGCTGGGGACATACAGAACAGAGCCAGGCCCCAAGAGTCAACAGGTCCAGTATTGGGTTGTGGTTGGACTGCCAGACTAACTCAGATACTGACCGTGAGGTCAGGTATCTGGTTAGTCTTCCCTGGGAGGGGGAGATGTGTGGCGAAACCAACCTCGCCACTGTGTTTTGGAGGGGGCTGTTTGCCAGCCTCCTGCCCTGGGATTATGGTCCCTTAAGTTATTGGGTCTTAAGGCACTTGGGACTGAGCCCTCTGTCCCTGGATTGCATCATTTGCCTTACTTGCTTGGATTTTACTATTCCCATGGTGAGAACAATGGATAAATCACATGGTGAGAACAATAGATAGCGGCCATTTTAACTCACAGACCACTGCTTGACCCTCAACACGGAGCCTTGTCTTGTTATTGGGGGGATTCCCTGTATGCTGTTAGAGACTGATTGCCAGGAGTGTAAGCTGATTGTATGCTTTTCCTGTTCGTCTGCTAGCAGCTATTCGCGAGGTTCCAGTTTGGAGTGCTATTTTGTATCCAGTTCGGGAGTTTGGTGTTCTGCAGTAGCTGTGCCTGTCTCTCAGAAAGGGGCATATCGCCTAAACGGATTTTAACCCCTTGTCTGCTGAAACGGTCCGTTACAGCCGGGAATGTTCCCACCATCCAAGAACACCTTCGACTATCCATGTCCCTCCTCTCAGATTTGGGATTTATTATCAACTGGGGAAGGTGCGCGCAATTCGCAAAGAATTATGTTGCACGTTGTCTCTACCACAGGTGTCCCTTCGCCAGCTGGCCAGGGTGATAGGCCTATTGACATCATCCATTCAGGCTATTTTCCCTGCCCCCCTCCACTATCGGGCCTTGCAAAGCCCCAAGATAGCCCACCTGCAGGCAGGGGTGACTTATGCGGACCTGATCCAGTTGGACTCGGAGACACGAGACGAGCTAGTCTGGTGGATTGCCAACCTCTCATCTTGGAACGGCAGGGCCATTTTCGGGTCTTGGCCGGATCTTGTTGTAGAGTCGGACTCCAGCCTTCTGGGCTGGGGTGCTCATTGCGAGGGAATTTCCACCGGGGGTCCTTGGTCGACAGACAAGTCGAGCCTACATGTCAATGCTCTAGAGCTCCTAGCGGGATCCTTTGCGATCCGCAGTTTTGCCAAAGGGAAAGCCAGGGCTTGTATTCGCCTTCGGATGGACAATGTTTCTGCTGTCCGTTACATCAACTCCATGGGGGGTACCCGGTCCAGGATGCTAACTCATCTGGCCAAGAAGTTCTGGGACTTCTGTCTATCCAACAATGTATCGGTGGTGGCGGAATATCTGCCGGGTCTTCACAATATTGAGGCCGATTGGAGTTCTCGTTTCATGTCCGATTCCAGCGACTGGAAATTGGATGAGGAGATCTTCGCCATTGTGTTATCTCTATGGGGCCCTTTCTCCATCGACCTCTTTGCATCTCGATGGAACACCCAACTGCCCCGGTACTTCAGTTGGAGACCAGACCCGTCTGCGGAAGCGGTAGATGCACTTCTGCAACAGTGGTCGGGGATCCTGACGTACGCTTTTCCACCCTTTTCCCTGATCCCTCGGGTTCTGGCCATGGTTCGCCACCAAGCGGCAGACATGGTTCTGATAGTCCCATTTTGGGGGACCCAGTCTTGGTTTCCGCAACTCCTGGAGATGCTGGTTGACAGACCCCTGCTATTACCCCAGTCGCCGAGCCTGCTACTGGGACCGTTGTGTCAACCTCACCCTCTAGTCTTGGCCAATTCCTTGCGCCTGCTGGCTTGCAGGGTATCAGGGATTCCGGGCGTCTCTCAGAAATTTTGGAAACTGCTAGATTCCTTCTGGAGAGCGCATGGGCCCCCGGAACCAGAAGGGCTTATGGGTCAGCCTGGCGGTCATGGGCTGATTGGTGCTTGCTTAGGGACCTGGATCCCACTACGGCTTTGGTGAATAATATTATTCTTTTTCTTTCTTCCCTTGGACTATGACGCTCGTTTATCCCCAGGGGGGGTGACTTTTAATATCTCGCGCCGTACTAAGACCAACATCAAGTCAGTGGCTTACCCGTTTTTTCCGGGGGTTTCAGCGCTCTGCCCTGTGGCGTGTCTTAGGGAGTATGAGGGTAGGACTTGTTCCTTACGCTCCCCGGCTCATCCTCAGCTGTTCATTTCATTTCGCCGCCCATACTTGCCGGTCACTAGCGTTACCTTGTCACGTTGGGTGAAATGGATCCTGTCCCTGTCTGGCATCGACACCTCCATTTTCACGGCGCACTCGGTGCGGGGTGCTTCTGCTACTTCTCTGGCTTTGTCAGGTGCTAAATTGGAGGATGTCATGAGATTGGCGGACTGGTCTTGAGCGTCTACTTTTAGAGAGTTTTACTTCAGACCGGATTTGCATCTTTTTTCCTCCATTGTAAATAGGCTTTAAACTAGCAATAGGAGCCGCTGTGTCTTGAAATAAAATTGTAGGATTTTACTAGTGTATGACGTAAAGTCATGATTTTATGAAAGACACAGAGGCGAGTATTGTCCCTCCCATATCACCCTCCTCTCTCTACATAGTTGTGTTTTTCCTTTGTACGGTACATTGTGTTGGATATGACTTAAACCAATGCATTTTGTTGTAGTAGCATTTCTACCTAGATTATATTTCCATTCGTTGCTACGTATATTTATTTTCTTTCCAGGTTGATTCCAGATTTCCTGCTGTCCGTGGCTGATGTGTCCCAGAGTTGTGCTTCGTTCCGTCAGGACTTCAGATTGTCGGCCGTTCTGTTTTTCCCGGCATAGTTGGATGTCACGCCGATCCTCCGTTGAGTGTTGGACGTACCAGATTGAGTTGGAGTTTTTTTCCGTTATCAAAGAAAGAGGAAGATGTGGTGTGAAGGAGGTCCCTATATATGGGATCTAAGGGGAGGGACGTTATCCTCATTGGTTAAGATATTTTTCTGATTGTCTTCTTTGCTGCTGTGTTTCAGTAAAGAAAGGGTTAAGCAATAGGAGCCTCCATGTCTTTCATAAAATTATGACTTTACGTCATACACTAGTAAAATCCTACACTTATTTGGCATCATCATTTACATGGCATGTAAACTATTTAATCAGAAAAAGTAATAAAATAGGCATGCACACATTGCACTGGCTCTGCATCAACGTTTAATAAAAGTTAAAAATTATAAAGATAAAATGAAATAATAATCAAGATCAAAATAACAGAAAGTACATATAAAAAATATGTAAAAACACACTCTAATAGTCCTCACTGGTACTGTTGATGCAATAACAATATAGAAAACACGAGACATAGAAATCATTTATGTCATGCCCAAAGTCTGATGTCAACATAAAAAGTGCAGACTCCAAAGGCAATGCAGTGATGTATTATAATTGACCAATGGACAATGCAATGATCAAACTGTAGAAAGGTGAGATATTGCAGTTTAGTTAATAAGCCCCACAAAAATAGGGTGCCGCCTGAGGCAATTTCAATATAGTTTGTCTTTTGCGGCTGATAGTCTTTTTATGTTTTCACCTGAAGTTTATGCGCATACTACGCTAGTTGTCTTCTTCATATTGATCATCATCAGCGGACTTATTGAAACTAAAAACAATGTACCTTCCTATATATTTTAGGTATTAAAAATGTGGCTCTTAAAATTAATTTAAATCGCGGTTTTGTTGATATTTGGCTCAGTTGACTAAAAAGTTTGCCCACCACTGACCTAAACGATATAGTGAAGAAAATTATCACACCAGTCGCCAACCATGTAAACGAGTTTCACGAAGGGAACATAAAAGCTCTTAAATTCTTTAGAATGGGTTCCTATGTCCCCTAGGAAAGGAGACTGGAATAAAAAGATCCTCCAGAAGGAGGCAGAATGTATGTATAGATGTAAATCACAAGCCCCTATAGGCTTGAATGAGAGACTATCATTTACATGTTTCATTTAGCAGGATGAGACAATTCCACACACCTGGCTTTTGGGGAAAAAACAACAGTAATATGGGACATTTTCTGATGGGTCTCAGTGATGCAGATGACACTCTAATCGTGGACAGAGCGGTGATTTCTTAACATAAGTATCTCCCTTGAGAGAGAGGCCTCTTTTGTTTCCGTATATCCTTTTTGACAGTTCGAAATTGGTCATGAGTGCGGGAAGCACTCAAATATAAAATATACAGGGTGGCGTTATCCGAGTCACTATGTAATATAAGTTTCATTATGGACCTATATACAGAGGTGCCAGAGTTTCTTTCCTCCCCTTTTTTTTAGGGTTTAGTATTGCATTATATTGCCCTCACTTAAATCCAAACATATACACCTGTGGTAATGGCAGACTGCATGGCTAGAGGCTGGATGTTATACACTGTGGTAATGGTAGACTGCATGGCTAGAGGCTGGATGTTATACACAGTGGTAATGGTAGACTGCATGGCTAGAGGCTGGATGTTATACACCTGTGGTAATGGTAGACTTCATGGCTAGAGGCTGGATGTTATACACAGTGGTAATGGTAGACTGCATGGCTAGAGGCTGGATGTTATGCACTGTGGTAATGGTAGACTGCATGGCTAGAGGCTGTATGTTATACACAGTGGTAATGGTAGACTGCATGGCTAGAGGCTGGATGTTATACACTGTGGTAATGGTAGACTGCATGGCTAGAGGCTGGATGTTATACACTGTGGTAATGGTAGACTGCATGGCTAGAGGCTGTATGTTATACACAGTGGTAATGGTAGACTGCATGGCTAGAGGCTGGATGTTATACACCTGTGGTAATGGTAGACTGCATGGCTAGAGGCTGGATCTTATACACCTGTGGTAATGGTAGACTGCATAGCTAGAGGTTGGATGTTATACACTTGTGGTAATGGCACGGAGTGAAACACCTTAAGCTAATAATGTAGACATGTTGATATTGTAACGCTTTTATTATATATTTTGTGTTTTAGGACACATTATAGCATCTGCTTTTATCATTGCTCCTGTGTTTGGTCTCGGGCTCCTCTTCATTTGCTGCTTAAATGTTTTCCAGGTAACAGGATCACTGGGTTTCTGTGTTTTGTGGTCGGATGCGACACAGACGCTTTACTGGGATCACAGCAGGACTGCATGTAGTGACAAGAACACAGTATGAATATGACCCAAGGGGCAGACCTACTGAGGGAGATTTATACTGTAGATAGAAGCTTGAATTTACAAAAGAATGGAGAGAATGTGTCACGATGTGGAGTAGGGAAAAGACTCCACATCGTACATTGTGATAATGCGGGAATAGCAACTAGGCCTGGACACAGGAATAAGGGAGCAGGTCACCTCCTAATGCTTTCCTAAATCATATCCCTGACCTCCTACCTGTATGAGCTGACCTAAATGGTAGGAGGGCTCATACTCCGGAATATGGGCCCTACTGACCATATCGATCCTTGGAATCTTACTCGATGGCACTTACCTACCGCTGCAACTGGATAAAAGTAGCTCACTGAATTGACTTGTGTTTCCACCTCCAGGGAACCCTGGAGCCCCCTCACCGGAGGCAGGTGGTCAATGCGGTTCCCTCTGCGAGTAGCACAGGAGCCCCCTCACCAGAGGCACCACACACGAGGTAACGAATAACATACATGCTGGACAACAAACACCAACAAACCAGACATGTAACAACAACTAGACGTAACACCACACCCTGAGCAAAAACCCACACCAAACCTAGAAACAAGTGGATGGTTAGACAAAAGGAGATGACAATCGGATGACATTGATGTCCAACAAGGTGGCCCTCAAACTTGACAGATGGTAAGTCCAGGATGGCAGTATAACTCCAGCTCTACCAGAAACTGAATGCAAACTGACCTCAACTCCAGACACCAGTATAAGAAGAGCCCTGAGGCCACACCCAGCTCACACCTTAACCCCATACATACCAAAATGGGAAGAAACAACAGACTTACAGGGGAAGTGTCCAAATTTGCTTCACACTACACGTTGCCCCCGGCAACAAGCATGCAGGGCAAAAGTGTAACGGCCATCTACCACCAGACTGTGACA